>NC_133320.1:4203584-4312563 GCF_012295235.1 Primulina huaijiensis
AAAAAAAAAAAAAAAAAAAAAAAAAAAAAAAAAAAAAAAAAAAAAAAAAAAAACCAAAACAGTTGGCAATCGAAACCAAAACTATATCTAAACAGTTGGATCATATTTTTAAATTTTATTGGAATCGAAACCGTCGATTTTAGAAAGGGATTATCCGTCGATAGCAGTAAAACTCAATAAATGAGGGGCAAGAGTGTATTACGTGGCGTCCTGGGGTTGTATTTTATTATTTATTTTCAAAAATCGTCATCACCCAACAAAGCAGCGACGCCGGGGCCCCACCAACCATCAGACGAATACTGAGAAGCAACCTGCGCTAGCGCCGTAACTTCCTCGGCTGGAGCCAATGGAAGACCCCAATTTGAACCAAATTTCCTCCCAAAGCTAAAGATCTTGCTTACGATCTCGAAATTCCGGCAGATGATAACGGAGTCTGGCTCCGTCCCGCACGAGGAAGTTGCTGTAGCAAAGTCTCCTCTCGACAAGCCGCTTCAGCAGCTCACCGAAGATGACATCGCTCAGGTCACTCGTGAGGACTGCCGCCGGTACCTGAAGGAGAAAGGTTGCTGAGATTCAGTAAAATTGAAGTTATGAAGAAGCAGTAGCGCGATCTTGTTTTGACGAGTTAATTTCTGTACGATTTTTTTTACGCAGGGATGAGGAGACCATCGTGGAACAAGTCACAGGCAATTCAGCAGGTGATAATGCTGAAGGCTCTGCTGGAAACGCCGGCGAATTGCGATGCTGATTTTCGCAAGAAGCTCCGTATTTCCCGCCCTAATAAGCTTCATAATAACACGATTGCTTCTGAAAGTGTGCGTAATCTATCCGTATGATTATTTTATTGTTAGCATTATCATGTGTTTGTTTGGAAGAGAAAAATAAAATATTCGGCACATGCTTTGTATCGGTTTCAGTGACGCTGTTTAAAACAGTATTTAGCACTGATTAAGTTGTTAAACTAACTAAACAACTGTAGGTTCCCCAAGGGGCATGCCGTGATGCAGATTCCGCATTGGCGCTGGATGCCGCACCATACCGTAGAAAGGATGTGGACAAAGAAGATGCTTCCGGTGGTTTTGCTGCCGCCGATGATAGCTCTGCTTTCACTAGGTTATTATTGTTCTTTGATGTATGCTTTAGATCCAAAAGTTATATAATTTTATAAAATATGATATGATGGACATTAATGCGTGCGTGCACCTATGGATAATCTACAGCAGCCGTCCTTTACTTTCATTAATAATTCTTTTAGAAACTTCAAATTGAAGAAAGATTTCATGAGGATTTGACTTCTATTATATAACATTTTTTTCTTGAATTGAATTATTTGTGGCATCCTGCCAACGAATAAGCATTCCACATTGCTTACATTTATTATTTTTAATTGTTTTTACCGACTTATCTTAGCATTCTTGAATATAAAACACTTTTCATTTGTTTTAATTCCGTTTAAAATTTTCAGCTTGAGAGATTGATACGACCATGATTTATCATATTTGGAGCATGATTTTTTCAGTTAACTGAATCTCTTGCCATTGCATTTGTCACCCGTGTCTCGCACTTCACCATAAATTGAGTACTCTGTCTATACTATAGCTTCATGTTACCATTCTCATCCGACTCAGTGCCACTGTTGGCATGGCTTGAAGTCTGGCATCTCTTCTAAATAGGTTTTTTCGTCATTTCCAGAACCACAGTTTCAACAAAGATGACAGTAGGACAGATGACAATATTTTATTCTGGTGAAGTGAATGTGTATGAAGATGTGCCGTTAGATAAGGTATTGAAGCCATTTTTTCCCTTTCAGAAGAATAGAATACATCGAGGCCAGTCTTGTGCCTATTTACTACTCTTTTTTACCGAATATGTATGCCAACTATGTTATATTCCCTTCCCAAGTTATTTTTGACTTGCGAGGTTAAACTGCTTACAAATCTTCTGGCCTCCACCATAATGGTATCTGTCTTAGGCACAAGAAATAATGCATATCGCTGCAAGCCCGATACTTTTTCCACAAGAACATCCAGTTGAGGGCACTGTTTTGATGCAGTCTTCACCATGGTTTTCAAAAGCTGTCAAGGCCAAAGCTTGTCCTGATTATAATGTTATTCACTTGCCATCTATGCAAACAGGTGATAGTTCCATGTAATGTGCCATTGCCTTTCTTATCTATCAAAATTTTAATTGACGCCTAAAGTAGTCTCTCTCTCTCTCTCTGTATGCATGTGAAGTATGCCCGTTTGCAGTGTTCAGTCTCATGAATAGTATAATTTATCATATTAATTGTGATTGACCAGGAATTTCATGGAGGACGTATATTCAATTTTGAAAACAACTTATTTCAATAGAATTAATGTAATTTATGTATTTTGAAATGTTTTTCCAGTGACAACAAGCGGCGGTTCTCGATTTCTCACGGAAGAAAGTAACACGCCTCGTGAAGGGAACCCTGGTAAAATGCCTTAGTTTTTAAAAATTATCTAAAACTATCAGAATTACTGAATTTGCGGTGGATTACTTTTGCAATAGCCTTATATGGGGTTTATACTTTTAGGCTACATTAGCACTAACTTATCATACTTCATTAACTCGTGGGTTGAAAGCTGCAAAGTTCCATATTCATGTTGAAGGACCCATTTTTTGTTGACGAAGACGCCTTGAATGGACTAGCAATGCATCAATTCAATCCATAGGACTGAAACTGTCGGTAAACTAAGTTAAAGTGAAATGCACAAAAAGACGATCAAAAGATTTTGATTAACTTTCCTGTCCATCTTTTCTTCAGCAAATAATTCATTTATTTTAATGGAATTGGATTACAATGGCTCCTCATATCTAAAAAACGCCAACCATATCCCAATGTGCTCGGACGAGCTTACTTGGTTACTCATCTCACTGGCAATGACAAATACTCTCATGTAAGACTGTACAATTCTGGACCCTCTTTTAGCCTCTTTTAGATAATAAATTGGGGATTTCATTTTATTCTGTCTTCAGAAATATTAACTGCAAAATGAGGTATAATATGTCATTTAGTTTGGAGAAACTTATTTACTGGGTTGTAGTGTTTTAGATTACGATAATGCATACAAACTGCATCAGTGCTATTATGGATTTCAAATAGAATATATATGTGCTTTAATTATATGGAAATACTTGTACAATCACTATTTATATTCCTAGAGAGGAAGATTCTCTACTGCTATGAGGCTAATTTATGATCTATGGGAACCAAATTTGTCTGTTTTGAAATAAGATTAGTAGTATAAGAACTCTGTCATGTATTTTCAAATAAACTTCATTCTGATGTATTTCCTTTTCTAAGCAGTGGAAGAGTCATTGACCCGAAAGGCATCTGTGCAAAGGTATCTCGAGAAGAAAAAAGACAGGTATCTTAAATAATTAAGTTGCTATCTGTGTTACAAACAAGACACGTGTTAAGTGCTTCTAGTTTCTATTTGGTTCCTCATATCTCTGTTAAGTGAAGGTTTAAAATCAAGAGGAAGGCAGGAATAGCATCATGCTCAAGCCTGGACATATACTTTAACCATCAAATGGGTAATCAGATTACAAATGAGCCCTTGAGTGGAAGCGACATATACTCACCGCCCCAACTCATGCCACCTTCTACCCCAAAACGCAGCAGTTCAGTTGATTACGATTTCATACAGAATATTTATACTTATTCTGGTATGAATAACTGAGATGAGATCTGCATCTTGTATTTTTCATTTAGACGGTCTAAATCCTGAAGTACATATTTCCCAAAATTTGTTGCCATTCTCCAGTATTGTTCTTGTGGTTTGTAACTTCTATGTGTAATATGTGCCCAAATTTTTCCCTGAACTTGATTGATAATAACAGGAATTCGAAAAGAACAAAGAAAAAAAACAAGAGAGAGAGAACGTAAGAAAGATCCCTACAGTGGCTTAAGAAACTATGTAAATACAAACTTCTTGACTTCTTGTTGAAGTTCCACCATTGCTTATTAATTAGTATATAGGGCAAACTTGGGCTGCTTTTGCTACATTGAATACATGAATCTGATATCTATTAAACCTGATTTTCATTTTAGTGGCCAATGGTTAAATCATGCTCAGGTTAGTTTCGCATTCTGGCTGTTGTTATGTTGAGCAAATCACTTGATTAGTGGTTGAGGGTACTGAAATTGTTTTCAGGAGGCAACTATACTGAAATTGTTTTCAGGAGGCAACTATCAGAGATAATTTCTACTCTATGATTAGAAAATTGCTATGCTCGATTTCTATTCCGATCATGTATGTCCAGGTGTACAATACTTGGTTAGTCCGTTAATTGTTCAAGAATGATTATGCCTTGATTGTTGTTTTATTCAAATACCCTGAAATAGGGAGGAAAAAATATAAAAGAAATAACATTTCTACAGAGATCCAGTTTCAGCTACCAAATTTTGTTTCTTGCCTTTTGTGATGTCTCATAGTTGAATTATGTCTTCATTAGTTATTGCAGTCTTTTGACGATTATTTTGTTAGTACACTGGAAGAGGGAGGAAACCAAAGAAACCACATAGATCAATGATGAATCATGAACGGTTGCTTTTCAGGTACCAAGAACTCGAACTGGACTAGTTTGGACTGAACTCCCTCAGGTACCAAGAACTCGAACTGGACTAGTTTGGACTGAACTCCCGGCATATTACTTATTTTTTCTCACATGGTGATGATGACAGAGCCATCTCATTCTGTTATTATATGATCTCTTCAGGATTCATTTGGGAATTGAATCCCTATCCGTGGCATTGTCCTTTTCCCTGTTCACTTATTTTCCAGTGTCATGTCTTTATTCGAACTTGTTGTACAAGTAGTTCGAGTATAGGTGTAGGAGTTAGCCTCTTCCTTTCAGCAAAATCCCAGTTAGTTTAATTTCCTTTGGTAGTTGAATTGGGTGTCCTTTTAGCTGAGAAACTTGAGCAAGTGTCGGTAATCTTTGGCATGATTCTGCAGCTTTATGAAACATGGTATTTTTGTGTGTATGTGTGTGTTAACATGGTCTAATTGATCGTGTTGTCATGTTCGATGTTCTCGTATGTCCGATTCACTATTTACGATGGTACAGTGATGCTTTTTCAATATATAAGCTTGATAACTCGTGCGCATACTGTAAGGGCCAATGGGCAATTAATTTGTCGCCCCATCATTCGCACGAGGAGCAATCCTGGTTCGATGATGCAGGTTGGAATCGCGCGGTGAAGTCCGTCTGTAACAATTTTTTTAATTATTTTAATAAAATCTATCAATGATCCAATAGCCAGATTAATTGGATCGTTTTAATTAATAAAATTAATAAAAAAAAACTTAAAAAATTAAAATTAATGATAAAACATTTTTAAAAAAAATAAAAAATTGAATGAGATGATTTGGTCATTGTAGATCAATCGTCAAAATTATGTTAGCCTTTAAAAATTTAAAATCATTAAAAAAATTTTAAAAAAATTGCATAGAACGGCTAGTAATTTATATATTTTCAATCTCTTATAAATTCACTTAATTATGTTTTTAATATTATGTAAGCTTTTAAGCTTTAATTATGTGTCATTTAAAAATTTTCAATTATATGCAATTTTATTTTGTATTTAAATATCCATATATTTAATGAAACAAAAACTTAAGATTTCAACACTCTATCTGCAATATCATCCCCTCCTCATCGTCGTCTTCTTCTTTTCAATTTCATCTTCAATAATTTTTGATACCTTTGATCGATCTTATCATCACCATCGATTAACAAAAATTAAAAGCAATCATATTTACGGAAAGCTGTTGACCTATGTTACGTTTTGACACGATATTAAAGTGTTTCTCAAAATTTATGATGAAACAACCACTACTCTGACCGATGATATCTCTACATACACTGAACAAAATTTCAAACCGAGCCCGAATTTGAAAATCCAACGTGGGAAAAAGTTATCTTTTCATATCAATTTTGTGAAGTTCTGGAACAACCAGAAAATCATTCGTCACTATTTTTGATCAACTTCCGACCGTTTACCGCAACTTCCACCATCGGTCTTCCGAATTTGAAAGTAATTTAAGTTCGATTTTCAGCTTTCTAGTTTTCGAGAATTGCCCCAGACCCGTGTTACACAGGTCGGGTTCAGTTTAGTCGCGAATGATCTATAAGTTTTCGCGAATGAACGAAGTGCAGTCGTGTTGGAAATGGGCAGTTGTACTTGTGTCCCGATGGAGATCACTCTTTGTATTATGAGACAATGAAATCTAAATATTTAAACAAGCATGGCCCATTCCCAAATTATATCTCATTTTCACTCCCGAGGAACACATACAAAATGAGTCCCAAAAGTTCTTGTTGGGGTGTCATTTCAATTGTTTCATCGCATTTATTGGTCTGTGAATTAGTGCTTCTTGGAGTATGGATCAATCACGAACAATAATCGGTCAATTCTCATTATGTTTAATACTCAATTAGGGTGGTATTCCCATAAGCTTAATGTATTAAAAAAAAATGAGTCACTCTCTTGTGAGATGGTCTCGCGAATTTTTATCTGTGAGACGGATCAACCCTACCGATATTCGCAATAAAAAGTAATACTCTTAGCATAAAAAGTAATATTTTTTCAGTGATGACCCAAATAAGAGATTCGACCCACGAAATTGATCTGTGAGACCGTCTCACAAGAGTTTTTATGTTAAAAAATAGATATCGTATCGAAAAATATTAAAAATACTTATATCGATATCATACCGAAAATTTCAAAATACCGAAATTTCGGTATAATTAACATATTGATTAAACCGAAATGTTATAGTATATCGAGATTTCGGTACAATATCGATATATATAATTATATATCGAAAAAATACTTTATATTTTTGTAAAAATTTAACTTTGTTATTTAAATATATATTATTTTAGTATTTCGATATATGTTGAAAATTTTCAAATTTCGTATCATTATCTCACCTAAAATTTCGGTAAATTCTTTATATTTTTGGTACGATAACCTCAATATATCGAAAATTATTTTTTTTCCCACCCCTGTCAAACTTTTTTTTTTATTTTATTTTTTTGTGAATTGCTTATTAGAAGACTATCCTGAAGGTATATTTTGTATTTTTATCTATCTAAAAAGTTTTAAAGAATAATCTATTTATTTAAAGTATCTGGTTCATCTGACCCATTTATATCTATATCCAACGAATAATAATTTGTTGTGACATCACACGCCTAACAACTCTTAAAAATCAAATAGCTACTATATAAAATATCCATACTACACCTTTCCTGTTCGAAGAAATAGTTGCTCTTGTCTTGGTGGATAGGATACAAAAAGATTATAGTTTAATTGGAAGGCAAGAGGGAAAAAATATTACAAGTAAAAAAATCGACATATAATTGAAACCTTTTAATAAGTTTATATGTGTGTGTGTTATAACTAAATATTTTGTGTCGTAGAAGGTCAATATTTTACTATTTATCTATCATACATCTTGATTTTGCTGCATGCTATGGATACCTAGCTCAGTGCCAATATCTATGGCAAACTCTTGTAAAAGAAAAAGCTTTGCATCCATCGTAATTATTCTTCGTAGGATTATTGTCCATACTAGGTTTGAGTAAAGTCTTCTTATCAGTTCTTCGACTTCTTTTTGAAATAATAAGTTGTAGTAGCATTGCCCACAATCGACACAAGTACAATAACGATTGACATCCATTGTTTGTGATGATGAAATGATATCTATAGTTATATGAAATGATATCTATAGTTAGTTTTTTATACCGTAAGCAAAATATGATGAGTCATCATTTGTTTTTGACAAGTGTTAAGATTAAGTTTGTCTGTTTCAGTACAATATTGACAATTGTTATATTATAATATAATATTGTAAATAGGTAAGATTAGTCATCAGAATTTGTTAGTATATTTTGACACATGTAATGTCTGACAAAACGTAGTCATTGTTCATTTATATTATGTGGAAATAGAATTTATATGGTTGTAAAAGAAATAATACACAAAAATCAGGAGATTAAGCTTAAACAAATCTAATAATTTTGAAGGTTGCCATTTGCAGTTTATGATTTCGCAAATAAGTTAAGCTCAAGCTCTTTTTCACAAAAATATATTCATGAGTCACTCTTGAACAAAAATTTATCTATTCACAACAAGTATTTTGGATAAGCTCTTGATGCTACGTTTTATAGCATCAATAACACACGCACGCTTGTTCTAATTGGTAAAACAACAACAACATAACACAACAGTATCTCACAATATGCTAACAGCAAAAGCTAGCTGAAAATTGAAGGAATTTTGGAAATGTGAAAACGAAACCTAGCTAGGAGCAAACAACAATTTTCACAAAAGATGGACACATATGGGGTGCACCAATAGATAGGCTGCCATGAAGAACAAACAATACCTGAAAATGGAGGGTAAAAGCACTGTCAACAATGTTAGATATCAATAAGGCAAGCAAACAGATAGACACACACACATATTTGAGTTAGCAAGCTAACAACAGCAGCCCGACATAACAACTTCTATAGTACATTATCTGAGCTCCAAGAAGCACGTAGACTGTAGTAAACAATCATAGCTTCAAGATTTAGTGAGGCGAAAGACTAAACAACGAACACAAACAAACAAAAATAGAGAGTTAAACTACGAGCATAAGAACATATAAATCAAACAGAAACTTCCAACCACAATTATTAAGGACTTTGGATAAACCACAATTACTAAGGAGTTTGGACAAAAATCAGAATATTGAAACCACAAAAACCAAGAGCGTTGACACCACCAATAGTCGCTGCAAATGAAGGCGCTGTTGAGCTGGTATACAAAAAAAAAACACAGAATAACAAAACAAAAAATCTACACCAACAAAACATAGCAAAGCAGAGGCTCCAAATTCCAATAACCAAGGACACCAAAATACGTCTTTTATTAGTTGTGTGAAAGTTATCGTATTTTATAGTGTGTAGTTTGTAAGTACCTTAGTCTTGTTTTGAATGCTTCAAGCCTTCTTTTGTCATATCTTTCTTATCTTCAAGTTTTCTTTTACCACTTGAGGCAATTTGATGTTCGACAAGTTCTATTGCCATATGTTCCTCCGGTGTTTTTGAGGTGCTTTCTTGAGATTCAATCATAGCAATATCTGCCTTGGTCTTTATGCGTATGTAAAGATGTGCTTTTTTCTTCGGAGCTGTGTGATGTTGACGATGAATCAGATGTTGGTAGACATGCGATTATTGTATGTCGAACGAAAACTCTCCCCCTGAGTTCGTTTTTTGATGTTCTGATTTGAAGTAGGAACTGTAGTTTCTTGAATTGTTCATTAATACTGTCAAGACTAAATTCTCTTTCCTGTCATAAATAAGTACAATGAATCTTAACAGATATGTGGATTGTTCTATTGTAGGGAAATGGATTTTATATAAATATACCTGTTGCTCTGCTTCGATGATTTCTTCGCCGGACATGCCTAATAGTATTTTTGTCTCGTTATGTTCCACAAAAACAAGTAAATTCCCAGTTCCATCGTACAAATCTGCTTGAAAACGTAACCTAAATAGATATAATTGGTTACAATGCAAGATTATTAGAATATAAATATATAGTACAAGATAGCATGTTGGTTGCTGGTGTAGTTATGTAACCTATAATTATGACTTACAATGGTTTTGGGCTTGGAAAATCATTGTTGCAGTAGAAACATGTAAATTCATATTTGTAGGCTCCTTCAGATGCTCTAGAACAACCTGGACAAGCTAAAAAATATAACCGATGTTCAGAATCAGTTATTTTCAGCGTAGCTCTGATCCAAAAAGATTTGACCTGTAAATGTATATATTTATTTAGAATAGTTTATATTTTTGAGGTGTAAATGCAGGTAAAGCAATGCATGAATGAATGTAAAATTACCTTTTCAGTCAAGCTAAGAATTTGACTGATTTTCCGTATCTGAAAGCTAAGAGGTGGGGCTATTGCTTGTTTTGCTTTTTCATATACTTCTCGGTAACAACACTTTCAACATATTCTTTGTTGTTGTTTATCCTACAAAGATAAATCTAAATTATTTATTTGGTTTTCACTCAAAATAGCAGTTTTTTTTGTATACAATTAAGGAATAGGAAGCAAATATTGTAATAACATAACTAATAGTGAGGGGACATAAATTACCATATCATCAGTTGTTTGGCTTGTGGTATGGGAGGCTCAAATAAAATAGTACTATTTGGCACTGTTCCAATGGACAACCCTGTGATAATATATTTTAATGAGCAAAGACTACTATATATCAATATAACTTGCTATAATATATATTTAGCTATTTATCATTCAGATTTACTTAGTAAAGTTTTTATATAATGGAATAAAATCAAGCTTATCTTACCGTAAAATGTGTTCACAGAAAGCCTCATTCCCAAAATGATGGGCATGTTGTGAACATTTTCAACCAGATAAGGAGCTTCGTTTTCCAGAAATTCCTCCCATAATGTGAGGATTAAAGGTTTGCGTCTGTATGCATAATAAAGCTGTAATATCTCTTTGAATATGATTATGAAAAATCTAAAGTGCACCAATTGACATTGTATATTTTGAAATGAAATGACTTACTCTTCGTTGACAACGACAAAGTCCTGTAAGTGTTTTTTAGTTTTCTCAACAACCGTGGTGGAAACACATGCATAACACTGCACAATAAGTCTAAAACACAAGACCTGTTCATTAAATAACAAGACTTAGTTGGTATTTCAGGATGTGAAAGGAAAATTGGGGAAAAAACTTAGCTGATTTGTTTGTTATGCATGTCTGCTATTTGTGGGAATTGTCCAAACGAAGTAAGTTCGTAAGCATGGTCCACGGGAAGTTGTTCTTTTACGTCTGCAAGTTTAATGTAAGTGCTTCGACTCAAGATCATTTGATGTTTTGATGCTGCCATAATCGGTGTGTTTCCACTTATTTCCTTGATCTTGGCATTCCCGACATAGTAAGTTTTGTAAAGCTCAACCAACTTGTTTAGTTGATCCACATCTTGTTCATAGATGATACTTTGCATGCTTGTATTCTGGATGAAATAAAGCGTGTAATTAAACCATATGAAGAACAATTTTTTTTTTACAATGCTTTAAAATAATCTTACCTCTTTATCCAGGAAAATAATTTTTTGCTGTCTTCCCCATTTCGAAAAACGGATGGGGTTTTTTTCTACAACCAAAACCCTTACAAACCAGTTGCGAGTTTCTGGTTTAAGATTTGAAAGAGCTGTACATTTTTCATTCATTGATCTGCATGGTATAGGAAGAACAAGCAAGATATAAATGGCTATTTTCGATAATTCTAACAGAGAAGTTCTTGTTAACAATCACAATAAGAAATGACAAATATAATTTATACCTTAGATATGATATCTCTTAAGAATAACACTTTAATATGGTATAAAATAATTTTTAGGGTATGTAAAAGTTTTGGGACCAATTAACATGTGGAAAAGTTGTAATAAAGAAATTGAACCTTATTGTTTTAAATAAAAATGTAGCCACTGTGAGTAGGAAATTTTCAGAAAAGGCAGAAATCTAATTGGAAATTTTCAGAAAAGGCAGAAATCTAATTTGAATATAACAATGCTTTGTCTACAATATTTAACGTAATTGAAAATACCTAACAAATAGAAAAATAATAGAGTAATAGTTTATCTATATTAATGTATATTTGCAGCTTGTAGAACCTCGTGATATACACTGTTTTTTGTATAATTCGTATTTTGAATTAATGGTGTTGATGGTCTAATAAGCATTTTTACTTGACCTATATTTTTCGCTCTTGATAAAGCAACATAGAGTTGACCATGTGAGAAAACATGTTCTTTCAAGTAGACACCAACAAAATTCAAAGTTTGACTTTGTGCTTTGTTAATAGTCATTGCATAACATAGACGTACTAGGAATTGTTTTCTTTTAAATGGAATTGTTGAAAAATTGTCATGTGGAGCTTCTAATGTTATACGTGGAATAAATACTGGCTTTCCTGCATGAGTTCCTACTGAAATTTCAGCATATATAATATTTTTGTTGAATCCTTTGCAAAGAAGACGCGTTCCATTACAGAGACCTTCGGTAAGATTAATATTCCTTAGCAATATGATTGGTGAATTTATTTTCAAAGTTAATTTATGAGGAGGAAGCCCTTGGGGAGTCAAACAGTGAAATAATTCTTGTTGGTCTGGTATGATACAATTACTTGTGTTTTCATCACAACTAAAATATGTCTTCTCCTCGCCTGAAAATTTGCTAATTAGGAGATTATTTATTTCGTGAACGAATTCGTTTCTTGTAGTAAGTATAGCTCGTTTAACAAATGAAGAGAAATCAATATTCGGATAAGAAATGTTTGGAAATACCATGTCTATCAATGCATGTAAAGAAGTAACATCATCTACAAATGGAATGTTTATTTTATTTGGTATTTGGATTTCCTCTTTGTCATTAATATATTCGATTCCATTACCAATTCTGAGCAAATAAGATGAGAATTCAGGATCGAGAAATGCTTGCATATTTTGCTTGAGCTTTATTTTGTCAAATTCTTTCCATAAAGGTGACATAATAATTGAGGCATCTGTAATGGCATCTCTAGTGCTTTTAAGAATTACTGGTAAGGTTTGCCGAAAATCTCCACCAAACACAACAATTTTACCACCGAATAATCTATCTAAACCCATTACATCTTTAAGCATTTCGTTGAACTTTTCAATAGTACTACGTTTAGCCATTGTAGCTTCATCCCAAATAATTAATTTTGCTAGCTTGATTAAATGAGCTAATGTGCTTTGTTTACTAATGCTACAAGAATTCGAATCTTTTTCATCTAAAGGTATTTTAAATCTTGAATGTGAAGTACGTCCTCCTGGAAGCAAAGATGCTGCTACTCCTGAAGTAGCTGTAGCAAGTGCTATATGACCATTTGAGCGAATTGTTGCAAGGATAGCTTTGTATAAAAAAGTTTTGCCAGTGCCTCCAGGGCCATCAATAAAAAAAGCATTTGGTAAATCATTGTTAACATGATACATTATTCGATTATATGTCTGTCTTTGCTCTATATTTAGTTGTTCAACAGCTAAGAGATCTTCAGCAGGTATAACTATGTTTTGTTCATTTTGTAATTCTTTTGTCATATTATCATGACAACATCTAATTAGGTCGTCATTTGCAGGAAAGAAGTCTTCTAAATTTTTTCCCATCGAATACAAATAATTACCAAGAATGGTTAAAACTTTGTGTTTAGTTACATTAGGAGAAAGAGCATTGTTGTGTTTAAAATCTTCTGAAAGAAAAGTTTCGAATTTGAGCCATAAATGTTGGGGATTTTTTGGATTACAATATACAAGAACAGTAGCAAATAACTGTTGTAAAGCATGAGGCATTAAGTAAGCAGCAGCTTCTTGCATACACATATCAGCAGTGCTGTCAGCCTCTATTAAGCCTAATGTTCGTGCAGCCTCTCTGAAAGTTTTGAAAGTTTCTCCATTGATTGTTTTTAAGTCTGTAAAAGATGTTGGTTTCCTAACATGCATTAATAGCAACTTCAAATAAAACTTTTCACCGTCTGAAGGACGACAATTAAAAATCCTACCAATGACCTCATGTTTCTTACGCGGTTCCCATTCTTTTGAATCACTGTGCCATGTAAAATATTCAGGAAACTCAACGTATAAACAATTCATTTTTTTAGAATATTCATTGTATTTATTCATGTAGAAAAATTGGGTTAGCATTGTTTTTTTATTTGTAGGGTTATTAGCAATGTTGTATAATGATTGATTAGCATGGAAAGTTATAACTTGTTCATTCTCTAGATGAATAGGTAAACATATTACTGATGGATACACATGGTTCAGATCAAATTTGAAAATTCGCCAAGCAGCTTCAGGAGGTGAAATCCATCTTGCAGTTTGAACCACATGCTCTTTTTCATCTGTAGCTAGTGTATATAAAATTTTATCGTGTCCTTTGTAAATATATTTGTAAATGTATTTTATAGCTTGAATTGTTGAGCATATTTCAACATTAATATGGCAATTAAATTTAGCCAATAGATATTGGTTGTAAGGTACTACCCACCGATTATCTCGTCGTGAACCCCTAACAACAACAATATGGTTGTCATTTCTACGACGGTATATTGGATATGAATTTGTACCATATTTTGTATACTACTGAGAAGTCTTTAGGGTAATTAAATTTACAGGATTTTTTTTCATACAAGGGCACGATGGATTAAGCAAACCACAAGGTCTATCCATCATATGCTTTACAACTAATGAAAGCAAATATGGTTGAGTTTGTGGGTCAGGTAATTCGGCACTAACAACTCTATCAAATGCTTCTGGACAAAATAGTTTTGATGCCTGATTGAAAATAAGCAAAAAATGAGCATGTGGTAGACCTCTTTTTTGGAACTCTATCACATAAGTATAAGCAATAACATGACCAAATATGTCTTTCTTGAACAATTCATCTTTTAAAACCTGAAGTTTTGCACGAAATATTCTAGTGATTAAGTCAGGCCTATTATGTATTTCATCAGAAGGTAGACATAGAGCTTTTATTTCTGGCCAATTTGGATTCGAAGTCATTGTCAAAAAAATATCAGGTTTCCCATAGCGTTGAACTAAAGTTATCGCATCCATATATCTTCTACGCATATCTCTAGGACCTCCAATAAATGAAGTAGGTAACACTATGTGTTTTCCAATATCAGCACCCATTTCACATCCATGTGTTATACTATCTAGTAAACCACGATATGCTTCATTTCTTAAACGATTTTGCATGTTTGAAGTTTTAAAAAAGTCCAACCTCGATGTTTCAATTTTGATGTACATATCTACTATATACTGTTGTAGAAGCCTACCAGTATGTAGCAAAAAAGATTTGTCGTTCTCTCTAATTTGTAATTTATAACAATAATATTCACGACATGACACTGTTGATCTTTGAGTGCTGTTTTTTTCCAAAGCTATATAAACAATAAAACAAATATGTAAGTACAACTAAATGTGAAGAATAAATTTCAAAATAGAAACAAAAAGGAACAATTCTAACTTACCCTGATTTTCAATGTCTATGAGATAATCTTTATCCGTAGAATTTTGGATGCTGTAAAGGGTTTCATTATTGCATGTTGGTCTAGGATATATTTTCTTTTGTTGTTGGTTTAATCTTTCAATTTTTCGATGCCAACCAGATTCTCCATTTGGAAATATAAGAGGATATTGCATGGGATCGTAACAAGCAAAGTAATGTTTAATTATCTGTGTCTGACTATCTTTTGGATATACTTGTATATGTTGACTCGCATATTGTTCGCTTTCATCAGATTCTAACCATATTCCCGCAACTTGAGATATAGTAGGTTTATTAAAAACTCGTTGGTCAATAGCAGGGTCAGCTTGCAAAGTGATTTTATGATCATGTAGATTGTCAATACTATTAAGACTTCGGAAAAAATTTGCATAAGGATTTACCGTTAAAATATTTATCATTTTTTCTATAAGGGTTTCCTTAAATTTTGAGCTAATACGCATCCGGTTCAAGATTTCATGGTCAGTGTCAAAAAAATATAGTTGAAGATTTTTGGGATTTTCATGATTTGATGGTGTTAGTTGTCCTATGAAGTGATAAACTTGACCTTGTACACGAAAAGTATAAATTCCAACATTTCTTTTAGCAAAAGATTTGTCGCAATGTACTCCCATCGATGTGAATGCAAACATATTATTGTAACTACGAGCACAATTATTGAATTCCTCAGCATTTTCAGCATTACCAAGATACAATTGTACCAGTTCGAAAGGCATTTCTGTCGACAAGAGATTTATTTCCCCTAATGAACAACAAAATGCAGGTGACTCTAAATAAATACGTTTAGCATCACAAAATGCACAATTTGGCACATCAGGTAGCAGATCTTGAGTTGTTGCTATAAATTTTAACGGGTCACCTTCAACATTTTGTGTCTCAAAAGTATCTAAAATTGGTATTTCATTTTGTTTTGCTCGTCGAGAATTTTTTGGTAATCTCCGTTCTTCTAGGCAGGCATATTTCCTTTTACGACATTTTCTTACACAACTAGCATCTAAATTATTGTTGATTTTGTTGTGTGACATTGCTGCTAATTTTATGAACTAAGCAGAAGAAAAATATGCAGCTTAAATATTCCTAAATGTAATGTTATGGAAAACTAAGAAAACGCGTACCTATATGCTGATTGAGTCGAGGAGCTGGCCATTTTTTCCCAGAGTATACCTCAGCGCATGTAGATCGTTTATGTTCACACAACAAAGCGCAAATAACCTTGAGGGAAAAAAGTATAGCAATTAACGTAGGCAAATTCAACATAACCCAAATAACCTTGAGGAAAAATAAGTATTACAATTAAAAGAGGCAAAGTCAGCATTTTAGTTTTACCAAAAGTGTAAACAAATATGTAAAAAAATATTTATTTTTGGGCGAGGTGTTTCGGTTAAGCATCTACTGAATCGTTGGAAGATTTAAGGGATTTTTTTGCCTGTTTCTCGTTTGGATTATACTTCTTCTTTTCCTCTTGTTTTCTACTAGTACATTGTTTGTTGTCAAAGACCAATATTGTATATGATTTAGTTCAAAGATGGTTTAGTAGTGTTTATGCCCTTGTCAGTTTTGAAGGTGTTCTGGAAACCCTTAATTTGGAGCCAATCGAGGAAATAATTTAGTTATATTGATTGAAAATATTATATTATCATTACATACACAAATAGTATTAATTTACTATGGTACAACAATAGCTATTTTTCTGCTCAAAATTTAAGCTCTTTGAACAAATACTGAAGGATTGGAAAATACAATGAGGCTTTAGAAAAGTTTGAGTCAGTATTAGGTTCTAAACCAGAGGCAGAGGAATCTGTTGTAGCAAGTTGATGTAGCTAACGAGCTTTGGTAGTCCGAAGAAATCCACAAACCCAAAAAAAAATCCCAAAGCTTGTTCCAGTTGATAACTTAGTTCAGTAGAAGGATCAAACCAAGAAGCTTAAAAAGAAACCCAATTGATAACGAGGGAAAAACAAGAACAAGCAAACATATGGAAGAAGCTTAAATGCCCAAACCAACAACCATAACAAAAAGAATGAACAAAAACAAACAACCCAAAAAGAAGAACAAGGAAATAAACCTGGGCAAAGCTTGAACCGAAGCAGTAGACGGTACACCGAGAAACAAGACTGGAGCTGGAGAAGTTGTGAAGACGAAAGAGAGGGGATTACTGCACTTCCTTACACCAAGAAGCTTGAATGCCCAAATCAGAAATTAACACAAAAAGAAGAATAAATGCCCAAATCAGAACCTAACACAAAAAATAGACGAAAGCACAAAATCCAAAAAGAAGAACAAGGAAACAAACCTATACAAAGCTTGCACCGAAGCAGTAGACGGTCGCCGAGCGAAGCAGCGGACGGTCGTCGAGCGAAGCAGGAGTAGAACCGAAGAAGTTGTGAGGACGAAAGAGAGGAGAAGAACAAGGAAAAAAACCTATACAAAGCTTGAACCGAAGCAGTAGACGGTACACCGAGAAACAAGACCGGAGCTGGAGAAGCTGTGAAGACGAAAGAGAGGAGATTACTGCACTGCCTTCCACCGATTTACTACGCGAGATCTGTCCCTTGTTGCTGTGAAGAGGAGGTTGGGTAAATACCATTCAAGATCTGTTCGCGATGTGAGAAATCTAAAGATGTGAGAAAGCAATTTTATCGATGTGGAGATGGGCATGTCACACACGTGTATTTTGCTTCACCTGCAACCGGAAGGAAACTGGCCATCACCAACTTTTTCCCTCTTTTAGTATAGTAGATATTCCCACGTATGTAAATAATAACCAATTAATTTCCATATGCTAAATGTTAAAAAAAAAAAAAAGAAAAAGTAAAAAAGTCCCATGTTTTCAGCAAAATATAAATTTTTATAATTGATATTTTAATAATCGTTTGATATTATTCAATTACTTATCCTGAATTCTTTTATATTTTGTATTTTTATATTAGATAAATTGTTCTTCTAAATTCCTATATATTTTAAAAATAACATATATAATGTTTTATTGAATAAAAAATAATTTGGTACACGGACTTTTGATTAAATAGAAAATTGATATATGAATTTTTATTTATGGCTCAATTGGTACATATATGATAGGCAAAAACTTCTGTGAGACGGTCTCACGGGTCGTATTTTGTGAGTCAGATATCTTATTTGGGTCATCCATGAAAAAATATTACTTTTTTATATTAAGATTATTACTTTTTACTGTGAATATCGATAGGGTTGACCCGTCTCACAGATAAAGATTCGTGAGACCATATCACAAGAGACCTAATCTGTATGATATATGTTAATTTAGGTTCAATTTTTTGATAAAATTTAACTTAAATACCTATCTTACCCTTTCAGAAAAAATTATAATTTAAATATTTTTTGTTAAACTATGGCCTAATTTTTGTAGGAACGGCATTTTGACATAATTAATATATTAAATTTTTTTAACCACAATTATTACTTATTTGAACCTGTTAATTTTCAACTCAACCATAACTTTTTTACTCGAACTGTTCGTTAAAATCAATGAAATTTCCAGTTTACTTATATATTTATATATCATAATTACTATTAATTTGAATGCTTTTCAAAACACAAAATGAGAAATTTGCAAAGTATGCACAAAAAGTAAGTGAATAAATTTAAATAACTAAATTGATAACTATAGAAAATACATTTTTTTAAAATTCAATTCAAAAATATTTTTTCACACTTTTCTTTAGATTAATTGAAATTTTCAATTAAATAAAAAATTAATTTTTATCATAATTACTATTCATTGAATATATTTTTTTAAAAAAAATACATCATGAAAATGTGCAACGTATGCATAAATAAAAGTTTAACTAAACAATAAGATATAATGTATTTTTATATTTATCAAATTTATTTATTTAAATATTATATATATGATTCAATTCATATATCTAAATATAAATAATTCTAAATAAAATTTTAATTTAAGTGATATGGAGTAAAATAGAAAACTTAATTTCATAAAAAAAAAATTGACTCTAATTTGACATTGATATATCAATTGAGTAATTAGTAAAAATTCGTGTATCAATTTGCTATTTAATAAAATAAATTAATGTATTAAAATAATTTTTACTAAAAAAATACACTGCGTATTTTCTTTTTCTGTTAAAAGAAAATTATTGTAATAAAAAGGGAAATTCTTTATTGGAAGAAAATTATAATTTTTTATTCAGAAAAATGGAGAATGCAGAAGAGAGAGAAAAAAGAGAGAGAAGAAAAACGTTTCCTTTTACCGAACAAAAAAGAGAGAAAGTGGCAGACTGAAGCTATTCTTTTGGATTCCATTCCATTTCTTTTATCCACGCCCTGCACCTCAGTTTCAAATATTCTGTCTTTCAATCTTTGAACTGTGGAATCGAGCCCAAAAGATTAGTGGGTTTGGTTCTTGATTTGGTTTAGTTCTCATTTTGGTGGGTTCGTTTATTTTGTTGTGTTCAGAGATTTTGACGGCTTATGTGTGGTTTAGGTTACGGTTTTGGTAGAGATCTTAGTTAATTTAAGTGGGTTTTGGCAATTTGTTTTTAAAAATTTTGCGATTCTATTTAAGCTGTCCCCTCTGTTTATTTTTCTTCCCTGGTTATTAAGTTGAAAAAGTTCAAATTTTAGCTATTTTTCTTACTATTATTGTGACTTGTGAGCTGTAAAGAACACTGCTTTTTTGTAAAATTTATCAGTGTTTTGTGAAACCCGGCTTTATGTATTGCTTGTGTGGTTACCTGGGAATGATGTTCATCCTACAGGTGATGATTTTGGATTAAGGGGATCCAATTTTATTTTAATCATTTTTTGGCTTTATTTTCTCTCTTAAAATTTTGAGGTAAACATCCCGTCTTGCTGTTGTGGAGATCTGGGAGCTGTTTCATCTTCTGTGTCCCATGAGGACACTTTTTGCTTCTGAATCTTGTAAAGAAACACAGCTAAATTCCATCAATCCACAGTCATGGCTCCAAGTTGAAAGAGGAAAGCTTTCGAAATTTGCAGCACAGTCTCCATCTTCAATGTAAACAATGGACCCCTCTCTCTCTTGTACTATAATTGAATGTTAAGACCTTCCATTCGTTATTCATGTGATTAAGTCTTAATACCTAAAATTTATGTTGTTTGTAGAGAATCTCTTATCAAGGTCCCTGAACCTCCAATTCTTCCACATTACAAGCCTGTAGATTATGTAGAAGATTTAGCTCAACTTCATGAAGAACTCGAGTCATGTCCCCCAGAGGAGAGATCGAATCTTTACTTGTTGCAGTACCAGGTCTTTAAGGGTCTTGGAGAAGCCAAATTGATGAGAAGGAGCCTTCGCTCCGCCTGGCTCAAAGCAACCACTGTTTATGAGAAAATTGTCTTTGGGGCATGGCTGAAATATGGGAAGCAAGGTGAAGATATTATCTCTGACTTACTGTCATCTTGTGGTAAATGTCAGGAATTTGGAGCTATAGACATTGCATCTGAATTTCCTGTCAGCAAAGTTCCAAGTTTTCCATGTACTTTGGACGACACTGGTTGTCCACAGATTGTTTCTTTTCGAATTGGAGACAAGAATATTGCCTGTGATAGGCATAAGATTGCAGAACTGTCAGCTCCATTTCATGCCATGCTTAATGGGTCATTTACTGAAGCCTTGTGTGATGACATTAATCTGTCGGAAAACAATATTTCCCCTTCAGGAATGATGGTCATTAATAAATTTAGCACTACAGGAAGCTTAAATGAAGTCCCCGCAGATCTTTTGTTAGAGATATTGGTATTTGCAAATAGATTTTGTTGTGAAAGCCTCAAGGATGCTTGTGATAGGAAACTTGCTTCTTTTGTAATCTCGACACAAGATGCGGTGGAACTCTTTGAGTATGCTCTTGAAGAAAACTCCCCTGTCCTGGCCGCGACTTGTCTGCAGGTTTTCCTTCACGAACTACCTCACTCATTAAATGACCCACAGGTAGTTGAATTGTTAAGCGGCCTCAGTCTGCAGCAAAGGTCTATAATGGTGGGGCCTGCTTCATTTTTCCTTTATTCTCTATTAACCGAAGTCGCTATGAATTCTGATCCTGGTTCAGACATATCAGTTCTTTTCTCGAAGCAGTCAGTAGACTGTGCTGGAAGCAGCCGACAGAAAATGTTAGCTCTTCATAAGTTGGGATGTGTTAGATTCCTCAGAAAAGAATATGATGAAGCAGAGAAGCTTTTCGAGTCTGCTTTGCGTGAAGGCCATGTTTATTCTGTTGTTGGCTTAGCCCGATTATGTCATATTGATGGTCATAAACATTTGTCATACGAAAAGATGAACTCTGTCATATCCTCATATACTCCTCTTGGATGGATGTATCAAGAGAGGTCTTTATATTGCGAGGGCGAGAAAAGGTTGGGAGACCTTGAGAAAGCTACAGAGTTGGACCCAACCTTGACTTATCCCTACATGTATCGAGCTGCATCTTTGATGAGGAAACCAGATGTCCAGGCGGCCCTTGCAGAAATCAATAGGGTTCTTGGGTTTAAACTTGCACTAGAATGCTTAGAGCTGCGCTTCTGTTTCTATCTCGCCCTTGAGGATTACAAATCAGCTATATGTGATGTACAGGCAATTCTTACTCTATGTCCAGATTATCGGATGTTTGATGGACGAGTTGCAGCTTCCCAACTTCGGATTCTTGTGCGAGAGCATGTTGAAAACTGGACAACAGCTGATTGTTGGCTGCAACTATATGATAGATGGTCATTAGTTGATGATATTGGATCACTCTCAGTGATATACCAGATGCTCGAGTCTGATGCTTCTAAAGGAGTCCTGTACTTCAGGCAGTCTTTGCTTCTTTTAAGGTAACATTTGCCGCCATTACTCTCTCAACAAGTTTACCTGGCATTTCTGTTAGGAAACAATGTAGTATATGTATCACATGTTTTGTTTTCTGTGGTAGCTGCATTTAACATGCCAATATCATCTTTTTATCTTATGTGACTGCATTATAGTCTCAACGGTCAATTGCCTTGTAAAGCCCTTCTATCCTCTCCTGCCTTCTGGTCCATTGATGGATACCTATTTTTAGTTTTTGCTGGGGGTTACATAAATGATCAGTTACCACATGTGACAAGGCATTGGTGCTCCTGTCTTTTTAACTGGTACATTTGTGTATCGGTTTTACCCTTGCATCGACCATATGGAAAACTCAAGTAAATTAAATTCTGATGTTACTTAATTTGTTATTAGACTGAATTGTCCTGAAGCAGCCATGCGAAGTTTGCAACTAGCACGTCAGCATGCTTCCAACGAACCCGAACGGTTAGTTTACGAGGGATGGATCCTATATGATACTGGCCATTGTGAAGAAGGGCTAAAGAAAGCTGAGGAATCCATAAAACTTCAGAGATCCTTTGAAGCTTTTTTCCTAAAAGCCTATGCTTTAGCTGACTCTAGTCAGGATCCTTCTTGTTCCTCCACTGTTATATCCCTTCTCGAGGAAGCGTTGAAATGCCCATCAGATAGACTTCGAAAAGGTCAGGTATGATTTTCTTTTCTACCAACTTTTAAATTCTCTGAAGAAAAAACCATCATCAATAATTCAAAACCCCATCCTATGTAAATTTATTTTTCAAACGATTAGTTGATTTTTTTCATATTTGATTTTCGGTGTTAGCATCAGTGGGAGGAGTCAAGATCCAAGGTTCATTGGGGGAAAATATAAAATACTACTGTCTAAAATATATATATATATATATATATAAAATACAGTATTGCATTAGAGTCTACAAGAGGCATCAATCTTGTGATATTATTTTGACAATGTAGTTTTTTGAAGTGCTGTAATTATTGTTTTTTTTTTTTGTAACATAGAAGATGAGACCAATGTTAGATTAGAATTTCTTTAATATGTTAAATCCTCTAATAAAAATAAATAAAATCATTGACTGAGATCTATAATTATCTCCATCTTTATTTGAAAGAACTTGACCCAATACGGAGAATACCTCCATTTCTCTAATAATTTGTCTATTTATCAACGTGTGATCTAAATCTTGAGTTTAAAAGAATGTAGCATCTCCTATGGATAGCTTTAGTTTTGTTTTCCCTTGTTTACTAATTGGTGGATTTTGTGTATATACATGATGAACTCGGCAGTTATTGTTTGGATTTTTTTTCATAATGATTTATAGTATTATTCTAATAGATTATTCCAATTTTTGGCGATCTTTTTCTTTTTTCTTGTTTTTTCTTTGGGTGGAAGTTGACCATTTTCTTTTTCTGGCTAGGCACTCAACAATCTAGGCAGTGTCCATGTTGATTGTGGTAACTTGGATGCAGCAGCTGATTGCTACATTAATGCCCTTAAAATACGTCATACTCGAGCTCACCAAGGCCTAGCCCGTGTTCATTTCCTGAGAAATGACAAAAATGCCGCATATACCGAGATGACAAAACTGGTCGAGAAGGCGAGAAATAATGCATCAGCTTATGAAAAACGGTCTGAGTATTGCGATCGTGAACTCACAAAGGCTGATCTTGAAATGGTCACTCGCTTAGACCCTTTGCGGGCGTACCCATACAGATATCGAGCTGCAGGTTAGATTTCTCCTTCAATTGAATCATTATCATGGTCTAATTTCCCCACCGTCTTACCTTGCTGAATTTCATGTAGCATGGAAATTCAGACAAAGTAAGCCCTTAAGTTTATCTCCTGATAATTTTGAAGATTTTTAAAGCTCGGCCCTCAAGTACCATATGAGAAGCGCATGCCAGCTATTAGCAGATTGTGGAATTTCACCTCAAATCTTTTACTAAATAGCTGCAGATTGATGATTATTGGTGGATTTGTGTATGGATTTAACAACCACTCCATAGCCCAAAATAGTAAAAAGGCAAAGCAGGGGAAAAAATAATTTGTAGTAATGCAAGTGAAGAAAGTTCTTACCTAACGTGGAACTTAAAAGGGCGTGCAATAAGATCAAGATTCAGCGAATGTTGCTGGAGACCATGTATTCGGAATATTGTAAGGAACTGTTTGGTGCGAATGAGGAGATTCAACATCTTTGCATCATCCCACATTTTGATTCAAGTTTTACAAATAAGGCTTATGCCTACTAATGTAGCTGCAGTATTTGATTAAAAAAAAACTAAAACGTGGAAAGACAAAATGGTTTATGAGTGTTTCATGAACTAGTACATGAAGTTGGGTCTGTGCTGCACTCTTTATGGATTTGGGGTATTCTGGTGGAATTTACATATGATTCAGATCCATTATTACAGCTTCCATAACAATACTTGGTCTTGATATTGTTGTCATTCCATAACATCTCCAAGAAAAATTTATGTTCTGAGGGAGGGGAACATGGAAGGATAATGCCATGATTCCACCGAAGTTCTGATTTTTTATGTTTTTCTGTTTTTTGCTCAGGTTTCGGTTGTGACTTTAAGAAAATCCGTGTGTTTTATTTCCACAGTTTTGATGGACAACCAGGAAGAAAAAGAAGCCATTGCAGAACTCTCAACGGCTATTGCATTTAAAGCAGACCTTCACCTTTTTCATCTTCGTGCTGCATTCCACGAGCACATTGGTGATGTTATAGGTGCATTACGAGACTGTCGAGCTGCTCTTTCAGTCGACCCTAATCATCAAGAAATGTTGGAGCTTCGTAGCCGTGTGAATTCTCAAGAACCTTGAAGTCAAATCCTGCTGAAAGAGCTATGAGGTGGGGAAGAATTAGCAAGTAAGGTTGGTAAATGATTTATTATTTTTGTTATGAAAAAGAAAAGAGGAAATTATAAAAAAAACTTTAGCTTGTAACATATCTATCTTGTATCATACTATCATCTTCCTTTTTTTTTCCTGGATTTTGTATACTGTGAATTTTTTTGTCAATATAACTCACTATTGTCAAAAGGTATTGGTGGTCCTGTCTGATCACTTAAATGGTTCTTAAGGTATGGTAAATGTCAATATTTTAAGTATTGCAGAAGGAATTTACCTTTTTTAAAAGATTTATTAAAATGTTTTCTATTTTCCACTTGATTACTGAAATAATCAAGTTTTTGTAGGCCTATGCTCTCTTGATGGGTTTTTTATATTCACCCTCACTATATTTAAAGAATTTGACATTTACATATTTCTCGTGTTGTCATTTTTGCACTTACACAAGAGATAATAAATATAAGTAAATGTAAAAATCCCTCTCTCTTGTTATGATTCTTGAATCGTACATCCGTCTCAATTTTACGTTTAAATTCCTATTTTACCATCTTATTATCTCAAGCGAAGACATTAGTGATCAAGAATGGGAATGATTTCGGGAAAAAAAACCACATTTAAGTACTTCTAAAATATTAAGGTTATTGTGCCCCAAAAAAAAACTATTAAGGTTATATATGCTTTTGTTTTCAAAACATTTCTTTCGTCTTTTGAAACAAAATCAACATTGGTACTTTGTTAGGATCAAACGGTGACGAATGGAGAAACACTATAGCTGTGGTAGCGTAAAATCCATCAACTTTGGTGCTAATAGGTCGGGTTGTTAGGTTAATGAGTTCGAGAGGTGTGTCTATTTACTGATGTTTCATATCTCTTAGAGATCCGTCTTACTTTTTTCTTACCGTCGATCATGTCCTCAACAGAAATGATATTACCTGTTAAGAGCTGAAATTACTCTTTTATGGTCCACCTAACCAATCAGATCAAGCGGCGCAGTGTCAACAGCTTGACAAACGAGAACTTCTTAGAAAGTCACTCATCTCAGATTCTCAGTACTTCACTCGTACATACCTTTTTTTTTTCTCCCTTTTTTCTATCTTTCGACGTGATATTATTTTTAGTTCAAATTTTCACATCCTAATAAATTTGATTATATATTATTACATTATAACGTTGTGTAATATGATTTTACAATTTTTAACTATCAAAATGTTATAGAAAAATAATTACACAATTCAACCACTGTCAGTAAACTCTGATTTTCCTGAATACAAATTATATATTTACTTCATTATATGTTCACAACATTTTTAATTTGCTAAATATATTAACTTTGCGTCACCTCATAAACCATTTTTTTTCCATCAAATTTGTTTCGAAAGCTTAAATTTCTGTTTATATTTGGATATGAGCGCAAATTACAATCAAATTGAATTTTGATTCGTGGATTGGCGTCGTTACAAAATTAAAATGTATTCTATACTTGATAGAAAAATATTCCTCGTTCTCATGCATCATCAACTATCGGCTATATAAATCCTATGATATAAATTTAAAAGTATAATATGATGTTTTATATGGTATTATTAGATATATAGTATTACAGCAGCCCTTGGAATTAATTGAATAACAATTAAAAAGTATTATATCATAATTTCTCATCACTACAGACACACTGTGTATAAATTAAATCGTAATTTCTCCATCTCTGTTTCTGTCGAGGTTTTAAGTAAGTTTTTCTTATGCTCAAACCGACAACTCTACTAAAGTATCTGACAAGGTCTTCACACTTGGGTTATTCATCCTCGATGGACGTATATAGGATCAACTAGCGCAAGCTCGTAAAAGACAAATGCTTAGGACTGGTAGGACATCGGCCCTGAGAATGATTATACAAGGGAAATATTGATCGGACATTGTGCTTGAATTTTGGAAAATTGTCGAATCGTAATAGATACTTTTAGGTTATGTTGTAACATACTTAGAGAAGGGCATTATGTATCAGAGCTTCATCAACTTCAAGTATCAATTGAAGAGATTCTTGTCATGTTCTAAACATTGATTGATACATATTGTCGTATGTGCGTAATTGTAGAGAAATTTCAACATTGAACTGAAATTGTCGACCGCCGTATTGCTTTGATTGTTAAAGTTTCTGTTCGCTTCTCTCAAATATTATTGTTCATCGGAATGAGCAAGAGATACATCCTAGAATAAGGAATAACTCAAAGTTTTACATGGTTTAAAGTATACTTTTTTTTATGCATATTATGAAATGAAATTTTAGTATGACTTACTTTACAAGAAAAAATAATTATTAATTATAACATGATAAATATCGACTTTTTTAAATTCTATCACTATGTTGGTCCGTTGGAGCTATAGACGGTACATATGTGCCTACATTTGTACCAATAGCTTATCGAGATGCATTTCGAAATTAAAAAGATAACATCGCTCAAAATATATCAGTCGCATGCGACCATGATGTGAGATTTATCTTTGTTCATGCAAGATGAGAGGTCAACACGCATGGATTCCAGCATCTTGCAAAATGCATTAAGTCATCAATGTGTGAATGATTGTTCCCATGCCTTATTTAGGTAAATACTATGTGGTTGACTCCACATACAAAAATATGCCATGATTTATGATCTCATTTTGTGGTGTTCGTTATCACATGCGAGATTTTACATGTTGAGGTCGAGGTCGTGCTCCAAGAACTCCAGAAGAATATTTCAATCACATTCATTCTTGTATACGAAGTGTGGTTGGAAGAAATTTTGGATGTTTGAAGCGTCGTTTTGCCTTCTTTGGGGAACTAATGAAAAATTATAGCTTTTAGGAACCAAACATACTTTGTAATTACTTGTTGTGTGTTACATAATTTTATTAAAGAAGTTCAACTTGAAGATAATATTATTCATGAATTTGGAAATGAAAATGTATCAAATAAATTAAAAGAAATTGATACATCATATTGTATCATCTTCCAATGAAATAATCGTCGAATTAATATAACAACTCAAATGTAAAATGCATTGATCAAGTAGGTAAAAAAATTTTTGTTATAAACTATTTTATTTTTTGCTTTTACCATTTGAAATGAGAAGTTGCATGTTTTAAATTTTCTTACTATAAATTGTCATTTTGCTTCAAACATCTAAAATGTGAATGTGTATGTTTTAAATTTTATTATTATAAATTACATCATTTTGCTTTCAACACGAAAATTTATATGCTTTAAATTTTATAAATTTAAATTTTATTATTATAAATTATGTCCTTTTATTTTCAACATTTTAAATAAGATAGTGTGTTTTAAATTTTATATATTTAATTGTGCATTAATGAGAAAAGGTAAAAAAAAATGAGAAAAAATTACAATTAAAAAGTTTGAGTAAAATAGTTGTCCAAACACCTTCTTAATTATTTCAACTTCAAAATTGTTTTTCTAAAATAGTTATCCAAACATTTTTTAACAATAAAAACATTTTTATAAAATATTTGTCCAAACACTTATTTATTTTTAAAACAACTTTTAAAAACATTTTATAACAAAAATATTTTAGAAAAACTTGTCCAAACGGAGCCTAAGTTTCTACAAGTAAAAAGTAGCACAAAAATATGTCGTAAAGAAAAAAGACCCAAATAAATACCAAAAAATAAATATACCATTTTAAGCTATGATGCAGATAGTCCCAAAAGCAACCCCTTCCTCATATCCCCCTTCCACCAGGAATCCAGTAAAAACCACTTATCGGAATATATTACCGAAGAAACACTCATTATTTGGCGATTGCAATCAAAAAACGCATTGAGAATCCAGCAGTTTCATCCCAAATATACCTCTTCTTCTCGTCCACAAAGTTTCACACACTAATTTAAGACAACAGTTGCGCCTGTACGTAGGACAACTGAGATCACCAAACAGGGGGAAAAAGAACTCTTGAAAGATGAAACACCTTTTGTCCCTCATAAAGATGAAGCAGTGCAAACGAGGCGAAGTTAATCATTACCTAAATATTATGCATTTTGTTGAACTTGACGGTGTAGTTGCATGAACCAGTCGGCATAACCACTCGCACCTCCGGTCTGGTCCTCTACTAAGTTGGAAAGAAGGAAGTAACCTTCTCTAGGCTGCTCACCTTGCCTCACTAGATGACAAAGCTGATAATATGATGGATCGCTCTCCCTAGATTTCTGAAATATCTTCATCAGTTTTCTTGACATTTCATTGTCACGCTGAGAGAGGCTAATCTGGATCCATAAAATACAGAGATAAATATTAATAAATGCACATAGTGAGAAAACTTGCAGCAGGAAGTAGATGAAATGTGGAACGATAAATGATGCAAAAAGCAATCACAGAACAAAAACTGGCCCTAACACCATTCCATTCATGTATTGTGATAGTTCCCATAATTTGCAAGGGAGAATTATTGAAAAAGCAGAGTCACAACAATTACTAATTAATGACAACCCTATTGCTGCTGGGGATCTGATATTAATTCCACCAAGTTAAAGGTCTCTGCGTAACTTTTGGAGCAGAACTAAAATATAGAACCCAGTAAACACAGCCCAAAATTAGATCAGAAGGTCCAGGTGATGGCTTAATATAAATTTTGACTCAGGAAATAAGACTGAGTGAGCATCATGTGATTGGGTGTTCAGATGCTTACATCAAACAACCTTTTTTAATGTATGTTTCATATATATGACGCATTGCCATGCAGGTCTATAAATCACAAACTATGGGATTAATGACTGGCAAAATACTTTGTTCTAAAACTAACCCACCTTTGAGAAGTCTGCACCAAGATCTTCCCCAAGCAAACCCCTAGCTTTTTTAATGTATGTTTCATATATATGACGCATTGCCATGCAGGTCTATAAATCACAAACTATGGGATTAATGACTGGCAAAATACTTTGTTCTAAAACTAACCCACCTTTGAGAAGTCTGCACCAAGATCTTCCCCAAGCAAACCCCTAGCTTTTTTAATGTATGTTTCATATATATGACGCATTGCCATGCAGGTCTATAAATCACAAACTATGGGATTAATGACTGGCAAAATACTTTGTTCTAAAACTAACCCACCTTTGAGAAGTCTGCACCAAGATCTTCCCCAAGCAAACCCCTAGCTTTTTTAATGTATGTTTCATATATATGACGCATTGCCATGCAGGTCTATAAATCACAAACTATGGGATTAATGACTGGCAAAATACTTTGTTCTAAAACTAACCCACCTTTGAGAAGTCTGCACCAAGATCTTCCCCAAGCAAACCCCTAGCTATGTCAGGTGAAGCTGATCTGCCAAACCATATGACCAAACGAAAACCATCATCAAAAATATATACCCCTCTGGTATCTAAGCTCTCCGATGTAAGTGGTAGCCTCTTTGATATGTCAAAATCATCAGCCCGGGCAGATGACTGGGAATCAAAAAATCGATTTCGGAATATCAAAACATATTATTCACCAATCAAATATTTTTTTTTAAAAAATGAAAGTGCAAGTAACTTACGTTCACAAGACAGTCATCTATACGCAGCAAGGAAGGATAGAGAAGTTTTAGCAATTTCTTAACAGGTAAAGCCATCATAGTATAACCAGCTTCACAGCGTTCATCAAGTTGAGCATCAGCATATCCACCACGGAGGGGTGTGGATCTAGTTAAAGCTAATCCGTACAGGGGTAAGAACTTCAGCGACTCTGGGTAAATCATCCTTCCAACCAAGCGATGTTGTACAGCATATAGATTTCGATATTCTCTAAAGGCTTTTACAATCTTCAACTGGATAAAGTTCCGAGCATCTTCCAACTTGTTGGACAAAGTTTTTTCGATTGCTGCAGACCATATTGAACCCACGTTAGTCTGTACCTTAGCCCTGAACACCCGACCTTCCCCACCCCCCCCAAAAAAAAAGTTTCGTTTTGTTTTCCCATTTCCCATCAGGAATGGATGCTCTGGGAAGGATTGAAGAAGAAAAGACTGCCAATTACCTAGCCTGGAAAGCAAAGAAACAACCGCCCCTGTGTCGGTCAGGCGATACATTTCTCCCAAGTCTGCAACAACTGGAGCTGCTGCCGTGTGTACCCTGATTCGCCTTTCTCCAGAAGATGATGTATATCTTCACAATAGTTAAGGGATTTCAAACTTCTCCCTCCAAGAAAGTTCCCAAGGTTCAAAAAAAATTCAAGAGAGACAAAGAACATGGTAAATAGCTAATTTAAAAAGATGCAGAAGATAGAATAAAGGAAATATATGACCTGAGAAGTATAAAAGGGGAGAGCCTCAAACATACCTAAAACCTTACAGACATAGGTGAAACACCATACCTGCTTGACATGCAAGATAGGCCGAACCTAGATGTCATTTTTCAATTGCATAAAACAATGGTAAGACCTCATAGAGCCATGACCATGAAGTCTCTAAGTTAAAAATAACTCGAATTATACAATCATTAATCTTTTTGGAAGAAACCATCACACTAAATTCTTTTCACTGATAAGGATACAACAAAGCAACTTGGAAGTACACAGTCTGGGTTGTTAGAAGTGTCTCTTCAAGAGATAACTGTGCCGCATAAGCCTTATCACAATCAACAGCAGGAAGTGCTAGCAGGTCAGTGGATCTTAGCATGAAATTCCCATGAAAAGATGTGAAACGAACACCTAAAGAGAGGAAAAGGACATAGTCCTTGAATATCAGAACTTAGCAAACAAAACAATTTACTACAGAATCTGAAAAATGAAAGTTCAGGCTCAACAACTAGAGAAGCGTGGATTTACCTTTCCCACATCTTATGCGCATGACGGATTCCCATGCAGTCTCTCTAGTGAGATCTCTGGTTAACTCATGTCTTAACTTATCTTCGTGAATGACTGACAGGAAACTTGGATAATAATACACCTGGCCACCGGTATATTTTGCCAGGGTTCCTACAAGGCATTCAAGATGGCAGTTTAAGTTTACAATTAACTGCCGCATCACAAGTGAGGTGTGAACTCAATAAATTTGTTATTTCGAATTTCAGAAACTCAGAAGCATTGGAAAATTCAACAGAATAGCAGAGTTATCAAGCGATAGCACAATGGTTTTATTTCTCTCCATTCTTTTCTAACTAGCTTACATCTGATAACTCAAAAGGCAGCATTCTAAAAGTCAGAATATTGTACTGAGGTAATGAGCTCAAGAGCTTTCCTGCCTAGTACATCTTATCATGTTTCAAAGCACCACTCACAAGAAACAAACAAATCATTATTTTTTTACACCAGAGTGCAACTTCATCGAGCTATTCTAGGTATCAAGACTAGATCTAAGAGAGAAGAATTAATAGTCATTTAGCACCTATTCACTCCAAACTCAAATTTCTGGTGACATTGAGGTTGCTATTTCGTGCGTGCGTGCGTGCAGCTTTCTGTTCTCCTTTTTCTAATCTCTTTGTATATTAACTCTATTACAATTTTCTGGATGCTGGTCTCTCATCTTTTCAGCTTAAAGGCTAGGTGCACTACACATTTAAGTTATGTACCTAAGGATGCTATGTCTGTGTACTTTCCACTGAATGCATATACATTTGCTGCAATTTGATACTTGGTAAAATCAGCAGCCATCTGTTTATAAAATGGATCTTCTGGCACACGTAGAGTATGCTCCTTATCAGTTCCATATAAACGAATATCATCTCCACGCAGCCTCAGGCGACCAACACCTAGTGATGGCAGGGTATTTTGGAAAATTATCAATTTACCACCAAGTTGGCTCTGACAGAAGGAAAAACGCAAATTAAATACAACCAAATAATAGAGAATGATGAATTTTTAAAATAATAATAATAATAATAATAATAATAATAATAATAATAAGAACGGTGCATGTAATTCTAATGTAATAATTACAAGTCAAAGTTGAATTTGGAGCAAATAAAAAGTCAAACACACCATGACCATGAAAGCAGCTTTGAGAGCTGGACCAAATGCTGATTCTACATTCATGTTCTCCTGGAACATGGAGGGTAAACTCTCAAGGAATGCTTCCACCGCAATTCTAGATTCCGATAAGTTGACCAGAAGATCATCCGGCAGGGGAACAAATATGTCATCCAAATCTGAGACAACCATCATCTGAGGCTGCACCAAAGATGACTGATACAAAGAAAGTTTCTCGTCATTCCTAAAGCTGGGAGAACTAGAAATGCTACAAAATTGATCCTTTATGGTCTTACTTGCCTTCATATTATAGAAATGGATTGTGCTATCGTAAGTTAGAAATCCAATCTGTGTTCGAGTAGATCCAGGCAAGTTGTCCAGACAAGACTTAATTGTTTGGGCCACAACCTGCAAGATATCATGTGCTTCATTATTGATGATGATTTGGCAAATGTAAGGAAACAAGCTGAAACAAAGATCGCAACTATTAAAAGGACTGGTCATTCTAGACAAATACCAAGTTGGACCATCCCTCACAATCAGATCGTAAGCAGGAAAATTTAGATTACAGACCGTCAGATCAATGACAAAATACAAAATGAAATATCAAAAAAATTATATAAGAAGTTGACAGGAATACCACATAAAACACTAGTATCAATCAACTCAATATAAAAATATTTCTTGCAACGGTATTCCCAAGAAAAGGAAGTATGTCACAGTAACATGGCACAAATGTAATAAATGGACTAGGGTAGACAAAAACCTTTGCAGATTATATTATGATATTTGTAAAAAAATATCAATTCATGATGAGTTTTCAATCAAGTTCGAAACCACAAACTCATTTGGAAAAATAAATAAGATATACAAACTGATAAAGTTCTATGCACAGGAAAGTGAACAGAGATTTGATCGTACCAATTTTCGACACCGTAATCATTAACCACTCACAATAATTTGATATCAATTATATGTGGTCCATAAATGTACCAATTTCTAACGAACCTCTGATTTAAACAAACTTATCATTAAATGAAAGCAAAGTTTATTTTAGCATAAAAATAAAGTAAATATCTGATGCAATGGCTATAAAAATGGAATTTAGTAAACTTTTGCTGATGGTAATAGAGTTTTTTAAGAAATTCATATGTCGATAAATTCAGCTCAACAAAACTTGTCCAAGACCTGTCCATAAGAAGGCCATAGAGCTGAATCTTCCACTGAGTGCTGTACATCAGCATGGATTGTTTAACATAAAACAATACATTCTCACCAGTTGGCCTGTTCATAACTGCCAGGTTAAAGCCCATATCTGTATTCTTATTCAGTCTAACCGATTTACCACTGCATTCCAACTAATTCTTACGATATTTTCACTCGGAAAATCCATGATTTTTAATCTAAATAGAAATTCAATATCACTCTTTGTAGAAGATCAAGGCATGAATTTTAAAAACTCCCGTCTACTGTTGGGGAAGACTCTACACCTGAAGTAGGAAATGAGGAAATCCATATTTCATACATTGACAAAATACCCACCCTATTAAAATTTTAAGTGTGTAGCCCTGATAATAAATACGAACGGAAATAAAATTTAACTGTAATTTAATACATTCTCAGAATCCAAACTACTTTTTAATCCAACACATTATGAAAAGATTTTTAACAGCTATACCAAAAGTCCTCAAGATCCAAATTCCATTTTCCACTTCATACATTAAAAATAATTAAGCTTGTTTGGCATAGATTGTTATCTGACCAAAAGTTTTGATTTCTCTTTACATTAAAGCATTAGTTTTGACAAGGAATCTAAAAAAATATAAGATCACAAACATCTTTCTTGGTGTTTGGTTTGCGTTCATATTCACAACAATGTGGAAGACTTCTCTCTTTAGACTAAAAGAAATTATGACACTTCACATTCTTGCATCACATAACACTTTTTTTCCTCCGTCATGCCATATCCGTTACATAAATCTGTATAAAAGGGTGACAAATATGGAAAAATATAGCATTATGCTGACATAAAACTAGATTTCCAATGTGAATTATTATTTTGGTGGACAAATCAGAATAACAAACCGCAAAACCACGAAGCTATAAAATTATATTATTATAAATGGAAATTTTACCTCAAGCATTCCACTTTGAACCGCAGATATCGACACGTCAATAAGAAAAAAATACAGTGGCGGCATCGGAGGGCGGACCATGTATTCAACTGGAGCAATAAACTCCACACTACCCTTTGTCAGCTCTGGTCGTTGATCCAGATCAACTCTTCTGCCATTAGCGTCCACATGAGCAAAGTATTCACCAGGAACTGAACATGAGGAGCTAAGATAAATCAATTCACACATATTGACAGCAATGAAACAAAAAATTAACAAGGATAAGCCACTGGCTTAAAATTTTTGGCAGTAGACATATAGGAAACAGGAAGCGAGAATTGAACCGAGACTAAATTTCAAGGCTGTGCGTAGAACATGCATTAGCTGTCATTAAATTAAGAAATTAAAAGGTTTGCCTGAGGCAGTTGCATGACAAACTTCATGCTTTCTCGTAGCTGCTGCTCCATGGAACGGTAAAAAGACAAGAATTTGCAGGCAACTACCAAATGTACGAGAAAAACAAAGATTAAGACGGAACTGTGATGGACAGATTCCAAGATATGTCCTCTTAGAAAAAGAAAAAAAAATGGAGGCTGAAAAATTGCCAGTCCACACAATATTTAGACACAGAGTCGACGAGCATTTTTCTCTCTCTACATTTGTTTAGTTCTATTTGGTACACATAAATTGGCCAAACCATTTAACATGCTCCTTGAACAGAAAACAAAAGCCTAAATAAATATGGAAAAATGCAAGACTCTCAACAGCAAATATAAGGCATGATCCCAAATACCCAAAAATGAAAAGATATATTATAGCTTCTTAATTACCATCATTCAGCAGTGAACATATATTGCACCTCCACTTTCTTCCATGATCTGTGAAAGTAACATATGGATTCACATACGTGCGGCACCTTCGACAACGAATTATTCCTGTGGTGCCAAAATTGACAATGGGAACTTCATCCTGAATGAAAAATCAAGTAACGATTAGAGCAGAATAGAGATATTTTGAATCAAAGAATACAAGACGACGGACATTTTTGGTTGATATATGCATTGGGCTAATAAACATAACATCTAAAACGCAGTTGAGACTAACCCCAATAGGAGATTCTGCCAAAGGACAAACAACTGCCCCAAGTCCCAAATGCCACCTTGAAGCTAGAGACTGAGAATTTGGTATGCCACCCGTTGTCAGTCGCAAAACTCTAGAGTCACAGTTCAGGGGATACATCTCAGCTAAAGACTTTGATGCCACATCACCATCCAATGGCCTTGGCAATGCTTTAACATCAAGTCCAGAGTCAAATGATCCTGGCACAGACCCAAGAGAGAGTGAACTAAAATCTTCGACCAATCCTTGTGAAGCAATAGGCGGTGCCATGCCATGAAGCTGCACTTGGTCCCTTGAATAGGGGACTGATGAGGTTGTAACTGGAGGACCTGGCATATAACCTCTTGGTTGAGCAACAAAAGGAGCTGGAGGAGGGGGTGGAGCATAGCCTCCTGCTTGTGATGGAAATGGAGGCCGCACCGGAGGAACTTGAGCACTAGAATAAGGTTGTGCACTAGCATAACCTGGAAATGCTGACTGAGAGGTGCCTCTAGCAGTGGCCTGAGACGGCCCCATCATTGGTGAAATTGGCAGGACATTTTGCCTGGATGGAGAGAATGGTTGATCCGTAGAGGGAGGGATATTTGAGTAGAATTGTCCAGTTTTAATGTTTTGAGGAGGAGATCCCATTGATATAGAAGGTGGTTGAGGCTGTGAAAAAAAAGAAGCTTCGGATGAAACTGAACCTCCTTGTAGTCTGGTTGGTGGAGGTACAACTGGAGGACCTGAAAGCGAGGCTCGTGGGTGTTGCGTATGATCTGTTGAGGGTAATGGCGGGGCTGGAAAACGTTGGAATCCTGTAGTTGGTGGTCCATATGATGATTGTAATGATGGATGTGGCCTAACCAATTCATTAGGCCTGGCAGATGGTGGAGGTCCAAAGCCAAGAGATTCAGATCCAACCAAAGGTCCAGCGGAAAAAGGAAGGGTTGGAAATTGAGAGGAAGAAGGAGGTGCAGGTCTGAAGGCAGATGCTTCAGAACCAAGCACAGGACCAGACGATAAAAAAGGTGTTGTACTCTGTGGGGCAGAAAAAGGAGTGCTAGCTGGCCTTAATGGGTAATTTGGACGATTGGGATTTTCGGTCCCCATTGCCTTAGCTTCTGTAATTACAGCATGCACGATTTATTAAAAAGATAGATACATGGCATAAAGCCATCTGTTAACGCAACATATATCAGGGTGAACACTCTTAAATCTGATACCCTTAATTCTATCGTTTTAACTGCAATAGAGTAGAAGAAAAAAGTACGGATATTTAGGCCCTTTAGAATTTTTCTTTTCATTTAACTACATACTACATAGGGAAAAAAACTTCTCCTGGTTTAGAGGAAACTACAAATTAACTGTGCGTATCAGTAGTATCTTTACTATCAATATTTGATAATTGTTGGTTATCTTAGCTTTTACTATCATGCTATTCACATTTAACTAATCTTGGGCAGTAGATATAAATTTTAGCAACACGAGCAAACGCAATTTGATTGATTTGTCCATTTTGCTCCTCTTTTCTGTGTTCGCAATATTAAACAAACCAGAATTAAACCAAATCAATTATACCAAATTTCTACCACTTTACAGCATAATAGGTGGTCATAAATCAAACAAAACCAGCCAATACAAGTTCTCGATTTTTTCCTGCCGTGCATACACTAATTGGCAACCAAACTCTGTAAAGGAAGGAATTATAATTAAACTCAATCTGCTATCACATCACAAAATATTTACACTAGAACATCGAGAGCACTTCGCACTGAATTTACGGACAACAAATCTCGAAAAAAGACAAAATACACGAAAATTTTCAAAAAAAATTTAAAAAACAATGATTCGCCAACTTCAACCTGTCGCAATAATTTAATCACCAATCAAATAATTCAATTTCAACGTAGAGCCTACCTGATCAGAGATCTCTCCAGAGAGAGAGAGAGATCGGGAAAATTCCAGTGCAGGCGATCGAACAGATGAAAGACGAATTTGAGCTCTATGAGTCCTTGCTCGTCCGAACAGGCCCGACTCCCACATGTATAAAGTATGTACGTCATAATTTAAATAAAACTATATAAACTGAATATTTTCAGCCCAGAATAGTGTCCCCATTACTAATTTAAATAAGTTTGATGATGTAATTAATAGGCCCAGATATTGCCGTTTTAGGCCCAGCCCAACAATAAAAAACGAAAATAATGAATTTTGTTTGCAAAAGATTATGCTCGAGAAAATTTTATAGATTCTGAAAAGGTGTGAAAAAATAAAAGTAGAAAGCGTTTGAAATTAGAGTAGGTATTTTAAAAGATAGTTTTAAGGATTTATACTTGTGACATGAGTCGACTCGATTAATATTATGTGACATATCGAATCGATGTATATCTTGAGTAAAAATTAATATTTTTTTGTATAAAAAATATTATTTTTCATAGATAAGATCAGGTAGGTTTGATCATTGACCAGTGATTTCGGTTGAGATAAATCTAATAAGAGAATATGTGAAGTTATAGTAAATGAATAATGAGTTCAAGTATCGATATCACATAAACTAATAGGCAAAAACTTGTGTGAGACGGTCTCACAGGTCGTATTTTGTAAGACAGATCTCTTATTTGGATCATTCATAAAAAAGTATTACTTGTTATGCTAAGAGTATTACTTTTTATTGTGAATACTGGTAGGGTTGACCGGTCTCACAGATAAAGATTCGTGATACCGTCTCACAAGAGACCTACTCGAACTAATATTTAATTACTAGAATTTTTATCACCTAACTTGAACTAGATTAAAAAAAATGAGCTAAACTAAATTAATAAACTAAGACAATTGCAATTTAATATTAAGAATTCAATTATTAATGGAGAATTCAACTTCAAATCAATGACTACGACACACAACGATATCAAACTCTGCTATATTGACATGTATAAAAATCCAATTAATTATTAATTTCTTGCACAATCATAGGGAAATCTCTGATTATTTATTAAATGTTCATCCAGTTAATAAAACTATTTAAATCTGACTGTCTAATTATTCCTAATTGAATTAGATTTAAATGCATTAAATCTTTGTGAAATATCAGTTTTCACCTAAAACCGCATGTTGAAACCGAATACTATTTCTAGTCAGTTTAACCTTGTGTTGATTAACGTCTTTGTTGCTATATTTAACCAATCCATTTCTGATACGTGATTAACAGTAAACATGTAAATAGATGATCAAACTACTAACAAAAATATTAAACCAACAACAATTAATAATTAAAGTCAACACAAATAATATATTTAAGTAAATAAAAATCAAACAAAGTATTATTTGACTATATCATGGTTTTAGTCTAAAGAAATATATTCCATAAAATCAAAACAAAGTAAAAACATTATGTTTGAATTCTTAAAATAAATTCTAGGATGGAATAAAAAAATATGGGTGTGGTTGGCGTGATCCTCGACTTTGAAGTTGTCTTCCTCCTCCCAAAAAACTCCTCTTTTTTTCTTTTCCCGAATTCCTTCTTTAAGTGAAAGAATTTTGAAATTCCAAAAGTATTATTTTCCTTCATTTCTCGTCTCACGTGAATGACAAGGAAAATAAATAAATAATATTTTTCAAAAAAAATTCAAAATTTTCGTATCTCATGAAGTGGGATTCCACATACATATGTCTAGATTTTGCAAAATTCCTCATCTCTTATCATTGCTTCTATGGTGTTTGACTAGGTAGTAGAATAAATTTATTTTTTATCCTTTTATCTCCTTATTTATAATATTTTTTTCTTCGATCTTTCTTAGGTCTTTTTCAGTTGGCATTGAATTCTTTGATTTTATCTCCAAATTAAGTTTTTTCATCTTTTGGTCAAATCTACAAATAATATAAAATTGATACAAATAAGCATAAAATATGGAATAAAAATGTCATATAAACAGGAATATTATAAAATAAAATCCCTAAAATTCATGTAATATTCGGACTTATCAATCCTTATTATGAACTGTAAATGAATGGAAAAGGTAATTTTAAATTGGATACAAAATTTAGGGTAAGAATATCCAAAAACTATTATGACTTTAATTAATGAAATGATAATTTTGAATTAGACAAAAATATTGGGGTAATAATGTAAAAAAAAATTGTTTGCCAAAAATGTCAAAATCACTTTGAAGAAATGAAATCAACATGACACTAAATTTAAGATTTGAATCAGATTGAGAAGAATATGACACATAATTTAGTTTAGTGTTACAAAACACAAAAAACTGATTTTTAAATATGAAAAGTAATTAGATATTGCAATCACTCCCTAAGCAATTTATCGTATTTAAATTTTAATATTTTTTATTAAAAAATAATAAGATATGTTTATCCACATACTTAAAAATAATATGAGTTGTGATATCGTGTAGATTAACATAAGGGCTTCAAATAAATATTCAAACTCTAGTTTCATTTAGACTTTGTCATCTTACCTATCAAAAGTTAATTTAAGCTCCCTAATTTATTTTAAAAAAATTCAAAATCATACTTTAGCCATCTGTTCGGTACGTAACATTGTTATACATGTTGAGCATGCTCAAAAGCATGGGGCTACGCAAGTTTTTTAGCCTATATGTCATAAATATGAGGTTATATATATGTATCAACCGAGTTTTACAAACTTCTTCTCACAGCCTAACCACACAATCGCAATAGATGATTCCTGACGTATATCCTTTCAACAGCACTTAGCATAATCTTTTATCGTTTTCAACCTTAGGTAATATAATAAAGAAGTTTAATTTTGAAAATAATACATAAGATGGACAGTAAACATTGGTTCTTTTATTCAAACGCACAATATATTATTATATAGTAGCATCCTGCAAAAGTGGATAAACTTGTTTAGCTACTTATCGCAGCTAGAATTAACACACGTAAACTGAAAAATATTACAGATTTTATTTTGAAATAAAAATGAAGATGTTGAATGATATCTTCATCTTCTTTCTGTATTGGTGTATATAGAAATTTTGGTGGATTTGAAATCCGGATTTCAGACTTGTAAATTGCTTTTTGAGTTATGGTCAACATCTTTTAGTTGGTCCACTACAATTTAGTTGATATATATTTTTAACAAAATTTTATTTTAAATGAATGAAATTATTTTAAGTTTGATTATTTATTAATACTGAAAATTATTGTTATGTATTTTTTAGAAATATTAATTAATTAAATAAGTATGTTGAATTGACTTGAATAGTAAAAATTAAATTGCAATAAATTTAGTATTGACTTCTTTATTGTCTTTCGTAAATTAAATCAATAAGTAAAAATGTTGTGTTGAGAAATAAAATCAATATTGATTTCGATGATAACAAAGATTGTTATTGTGTTTCTAATATATTCAATCAAGTGTGTAATTGCTAGCTCAAGTTGGAAGCTAAAACTCGAATTTAGTCAAAAAAAATCTAGTGAGATCCAGTGTTTTGAGAATATATCATACTCCATAATGAAAATAACAAACCGTCAAAACTATTAAACAAAAAGAATACATTAGGGACAAGTTGTATTTCACGTCAGTTGGGCTAAATTGAATATCATCTAGTCAAACAGATGGTTGCAAGACCAAAATGATTCTACGAAAACAACAATTAGTTGGCATGAGCAGTTGCGGTATTTTGGGAAGCCTGATCAGTTCGATTATCCAAATGCAATGATTCAATATGTATTACGAAGCTAAGATGATGATCTACAAATCATATTCACAAGTCAAAGTCTGAATCGGAGTGTAAGATGCTGATAAATAATGATGAAAATACGAGTTCTGTGCAGGCTGAAATCAGCAGCAGTCTTCATTAGTTTGGCCCAGTTTAGTAGACGAGCAAAACCGAATGATCAGTTTGGCAAAAAAGCAAAATTGAATGACCAGTTTAGCGGACGAGCAAAACAAAATGACCAGTGTGGCAAAAGAGTCAAACTGAATGACCAGTCTAGCAGACAAGCCAAACTGAATGTGCGGTATAGCAGACGAGCAAAACTGAATGGAAAGTTTAGCAGATGAGCCAAACTGAATGATCAGTCTAGTTAAAGAGCCTAACTGAACAAAAACGTCAAAATCAGTTAGGCTCGGGAAAAGTAGCCTGCAAGGCTGAAATGACCATTTCAATATCAGAAACAACACTTAAACTATTCAAACAGTCATTTTCATGTGTCTAATATATGTATCATTCTTGGAGCCTATAAATACAACATCTTGAAGATCAAATACAAGATTTGGAATGAGATTCAAAGTATGATCAGCCTACGTAAAGAAATTAGCTAGAATGATAGCAAACCCAATATGCGAGGATACATTTGAGAAATAAATACACTGTAGATGAATAAATCTTTACATACAATCGCTCACATATATATACATGAGAGTTGAGCTTCAAAGTTTGGTTGAGTAAGTTTTCAGATAAAGACATTAAAGATTGTATTTGTAGTCTTGACATAAGAGACATTAAAGATTACACGGATTGTGAGGTTGCGTGGCCTACAATCGAGAGTGTGATAAGAATTTCAATTAGGCAAGAGATAAGTCCTAAGTTGAAATGGATTTGTACAAAGAGTTGTATAAATCAAAGTTTTCTAGTGTATCAATTTCAGGAGGAAAAAAGGGTGACTTATGAGTTGTTAATATTCGAATATTCATAAACAAATTCATGCATATTTATTTATTGCAATTATTTACTTGCTACTGTTTTTATTGTTGAAGTATTTTATGTGTATTTCAACTACCAAAATATTGCTACTAAGTGTTTGATAAAATGTTTCAACCAAAATATTTTTACTCATTCAACTTGGATATCTTTTAAATACTTTATAAAATGTTTAATCGGTTTGTACGAAAGATTTTTTTGAGTGTTTTCCTCTTGGTTTGAAAACCAAAATCAATTTAATTCATCGATATTCAATATTTCAAAAATCGAGTTAAAAAAAATTTATATTGATAGATAACAATATTTTAAATAAATAAAAATTATTCACGTTCAACTGTTAGCTCAAAAAAATTTTATATAAAAAAAAATCAAAATCAAAAATTACAAAATTCTAGGGTTCTATTGAATAATTTATAAATGTCAATACTAGTTATGCAAAATAAATCTAAAAAAGTATGCGTAAATCTTTAAAAATATGTAAAATTCTATAAAAATCAATAGATATATATTCACTCCACAAAAATATATTATTTAAAAAAAAAAATCAGCAACAAATACATCACTGAGTATTTTTTATTATTTAAACAATGGTTTTATCGACAGACTATTTTCTTAAATGGTATTGAGAGGAGGCCTATTTTTCTAAATTTTCCAGAGGGCTTTGGGGTTGGTACGAATGGCGATGAGATCTCTGATTACACGCAGTAGGCTGGGTGGTTTGATAGAACGATCATCCACGTTGGGGCTTCGCTACTTCACTGGTGCCGGAGGCCGTTTCTTTGTTCAGGTTTATTTTTATTTTATTTTTAAAAATTTATGTGGTTTTTTTTAATCTCGATGTTCAAAAAGCTTCGTTTATTTAAGAAAATGGAGAAGGAGTTGACGGAAAAGATGAAATATATGGCAGAGAAGGAGAATTTTCGCCAGGTATAAAAGATTTGATTTTTAGTTATGCATTTACCATTGGTTCTTTGAGTACTTAGTTTTTTTTTTAAATTTTAATTTTTTTATTTTTTTTGCGTTGTTGATTTTTAGTTCTTTTGTAACTGGTGGAGAACATTGTTGGCGTAAATGATTAAAAATCTGTAGAAAATTGACTACGTTTTTTTCCCAATTTTTGTTCAAAGTTATGCCCTTTCCCAATAGTCACTTTCAGATTTTGTGGTATTATTTAAATGTAATTTAAGGTGCAGATCCAGTAGAGCAAGAGAGAGAATGATGCTGTCATTAACTTTTACATGCCATAATTTTTAAAATATAAATAAAGTTTCCCAGGATGAATGAAATGACTACAGTCGATTCCGTTGACAGGGCAAATTAGGTTCCTGGGCACCTGTCTAAGGAATCGAGATAGTCTCCAACTTGTAAATAAAATACAAGAGCAAGGATGGAATTTAACCCTAGTTCCAACATAAAATATAAATGGTTGAAGAAAGATGAACTTGCTGTGGTTGGTCATTTAAAAAAATGCTGAAAAAAAGATCTTTAAGAAAACAATGAAAATAGCAAGTCCAGCCTAGTCATATGAGGTTGTGGTTCGAGAGTCTGGGTTTGAGAATATCTTTTATTTTGTCTAAATTATAAGTTTACCATATCTTCTAGGAAATATATGCTTTGGAGCCTTTCTGTTGGAAAGATTGAAAGGTTTGATCTCGAGTAAGTTGATAGGTATTTAAGTGTTCATGCTCTATATCTTGAGTAAGTTGATAGGTATTTAAGTGCTCATGCTCTATATTCGTTGAAATTCCCATGGAAAAGTAAAGTTAGTCTTTGACTCAGTAGTATAAATGTTAGACGTGTAGGAACAAAATCATATTTCCTATATGTTGAATACGTTTACAATGAAATATATACACAATAACTAAGAGCTAAATTAGGAAAATCTAAGTATTTACTCTAATCTGAATGCCACAAAATCCGTCAATTATGCACATAATCTTTTTTTATTTTGAAAGTGATTTTCCACACTTCTCCACAAGTTTGGGGATTGTCAAGGGCGCAAGGCGCACCGAGTTGCACAATGGCTCTGGAGCCTGAGGCGCGCGTCTTACAGAAGCAAGGCACATTTTTTATTTTTTTAAAAATATATTTATCTTAGAATAAGTATATTAAAATATGAAATAATTAAGTCACAATGTCACACAAAACACAAAATAATTAATAAGTTCATAGTAATAAGTAACATGATTAAAATTCTTCAATCAGCCAAATCAAGTTCATCTTCTTTCATTGAATCATCAGAGTCCCTATAACTTTCGGACTTGTATTCTTCTTGGTCTTTATCACTTTCTTGATCAACATCAATTTCTTATTCCTTTTCATCCAAAAGACGTGAAATCGGTTTTTTTCTGGTTGTTTGGAATGTAGATGCCCTTATCTCATTTGAAGAAGATGAAGCACGAGATCTAAAACCATAAATCGGTTCACCAACCCCAGACGCACTACCTACATCACCCCATGTCAAATCATCCTCAAAGACTGGACTATTTTCTTCATTGTCCAATCCTCCCATCAATCATTCATTGCTATCATCTATGTTATCCAATGAAATAGGATCAAATTTGTCGCGCAAATCATATCGACGTTTTAATGCCCTGTTATATTTAATGAAGACTAGATCATTCAAACGCTTCTGCACCAACCTATCTCTTCTTTTCGAATGAAGCTGCAAAAAATCTCCAGTTCCGCTCACAACCAGAAACACTGCACGTAAGGCTGAGAATTCTCACAACAAAATCTTGCAATTGTGGGGTCGTAGAACCATAAGCCAACCACCATTCAGCTGTCAAATGAGATATGCTAAATTTCAAAATTCAAATATTTCAAGTTTTCAACAATATTTATTGATCTTGAAATAAAAAACAAGAATTAATTGCCTGGTGATAATTTATTTCTATGTCTAATGGCCATAGAACCTTCAAAAAGCCCATCAATGTTTTTATGTTTTGAGGGTTGATATGTGATTTTATCTTGAAGGTCAACATATTCACATATCTTTTCAACACATTCGTACAACCCCTTCATAACCTCAGCATCTTTTTCTATATCAGGATTCGTGTAAAAGAATTCTCAATTCCGGGTTCAAAAAGTAACCAGCTGCATGCAAAGGCTTATGAAGCTAATCCGTCCACCTTTTATCAATGATTTCAAAAATCCTTTGGTACTTCTCTTCATTGTTGTTGAAAGCCAAAGCTATAGCCTCTTTAGCTCGATCCATAACCTCGTATATATACTCTATTGCAGGTCTTTTTTCACCATCAACTAATCGAAGCACTTTAAAAATTGGGCCGCCAACTTTAATGGCACAAACAACATGATTCCAAAATGAAGGCATCAATATAATCTCTATTGCACATTTACCTTCTACCTCCTTCGCAAGTCGACTCGTGTTCCATTTTTCTGAAGTGAACATCTTTCTTAAATTCACATTTCTGTTTTTTAACCTCTTCAATGTCAAAAAAGCAGTGGCAAACGAGTTTTCCCAGTCCTAACCATTTCTCTTTGACCCGTGAATTCTTTCATCATGTTCAAGACCTGTGAACAAATGTTCAAGCATTAAATCCAAACAATGGGCAACACATGGAGTCCATAATATGTGTGGAAATCTTAACGTCAAATGCTTCCCTGCATATTAAAGATATATGTTGTTACTTATAAGTAACAAATCTAATACTTATTAGAAAATAACCACTCGAATTCACATTTCATACCTGCATAAACAATTGCGGAGGCATTATCTGTAACCAGTTGAACAACATTTTTTGGACCAATTTGCTCCACATACTTTTCAAGTAAGTCAAACAACTTGAGACATGTATGAAAAAAGCCGGAGGCATCCACAAATTCCAGAAATACTGTCTGTCTTGGACCGTTCACCAAAAAAATAATCAAATTTCTATTTTTCCAATCAGTCCATCCGTTAGCCATTAATGAGCATCCATATTTTTTATAGTCTGCCTCGTACTCTTTTAAAAGAATTTTCGTACTTTGTATTTATTTATTTAAATAAGTTACCCTAACTCCATAGTAACATGAGGGCTTCCAATCATGAGTACAGTAAGATGCAGCTCTATAGAATTCCTTAAAGCTATCATACTTTACGGCGTTGAACGGAATACTTGCATCGTACATCCATTTGACAAAATACTGCATCACAGAGTCTCTCACTTTTTTATGACTTTCATCATATTTCTTTGAATCTTTTGCTCCTTTTTGCTTTCCTTGATTCACATCTTGATCCATATTGTTGACAAAGAAATAATCAAGAAGGTCAACAGTATTTGTCTTTTGACTTGAACTTAACATTGGTTGTTTCCCTCTGCACGTTCACGTTGCTGCTGCGCTTCACTCCACTCTTCACTACAGCCTTCTGCCCTTCTCTTATTCACGTTGCTGTTGCGCACTTCTGCTCCTGCCGCTCCCTGCTGTTTTTTACGTTGTGGACTTGGGCTGTTAGGACTTTGGGTTTTGGTTTGGGGCTTGCCTTTTTGTATTACTAATTTTAAAAAAGCTATCTCAAGCGTGCCTAAGGCGCGCACGAGTGGGCTCGCCTTAGTGAATCGTTGCGCCTTGGACGGACCCAGGCACAACGTTCACGCCTTGGACGGACCCAGGCGCAACGTTCACGCCTGGTGGCGCCTCTCGCCTTTGACAACTAGTCGGAAATTTTGGGAGATTATGATGTGCTTCCAATCTCTCGAAAAGGGAAACAACCAATGTTAAGTTCAACAGCGAGTTCTGCCGCCGTCCCCCTTGTTTTCTCAAGTCAAACGACAAAGACTGTTGGTCCTCTTGATTATTTCTTTGTCAACAATATGGATCAAATTGTGAATCAAGGAAAGCAAAAAAGAGCAAAAGATCCAAAGAAACATGATGAAAGTCAGAAAAAAGTGAGAGACTCTGTGGTGTAGTATTTTGTCAAATGGATGTACAATGCAGGTATTCCATTCAACGCCGTAAAGTATGATAGCTTTAAAGAATTTTGTAGAGTTGCATCTTACTATACTCATGATTGGAAGCCCCCAAGTTACCATAAAGTTAGAGTAACTTATTTAAATAAATAAATACAAAGTCCGAAAATTCTTTTGAAAGAGTACGAGACAGACTATAAAAAATATGAATGCTCATTAATGACTGACGGATAGACTGATGGAAAAAATAGAATTTTGATTATTTTTTTTGTGAACGGTCCAAGAGGGACATTATTTCTGGAATTTGTGGATGCCTTCGGCTTTTCTCATACAGGTTTCAAGTTGTTTGACTTACTCGAAAAATATGTGGAGCAAATTCGTCCAAAGAATATTGTTCAATTGGTTACAAATAATGCCTATGCAAATGTTTCAGCAGGTATGAAATGTGAATTCAAGTGGTTACTTTCTAATAGGTATTAGGTTTGTTATTTATAAGCAATAACATAAATCTTTAATATGTAGGGAAATATTTGACGTTAAGATTTCCACACATATTCTGGACTCCATGTGTTGCCCATTGTTTGGATTTAATGCTTGAAGATTTGTTCAAAATTTCTGTACTGAAGAAGGTTTATGAGAGACGCATGATGGTGAATGGACTATATATATAATAGGTCACAAGTCTTGAACATGATGAAATAATTCACAGGTCAGAGAGAAATGGTTAGGGATGGGAAAACTCGTTTGCCACTGTTTTCTTGACATTGAAGAGGTTTCTAAAACAGAAGGTGAATTTGAGAAAGATGTTCACTTCAGAAAAGTGGAACACGAGTCGATTTGCGAAGGAGGTAGAAGGTAACGTGCAACAGAGATTATATTGATGTCTTCATTTTGGAATCATGTTGTTTGTGCCATTAAAGTTGGTGGCCCAATTGTTAAAGTGTTTCGATTAGTTGATGTTGAAAAAAGACCTGCAATTGGGTATATATATGAGGCTATAGATCGAGCTAAGGAGGCTATTGCTTTGGCTTTCAACAACAATGAAGAGAAGTACCAAAAGATTTTTGAAATCATTGATAAAAGGTGGACGAATCAGCTTCATAAGCCTTTGCATGCAGCTGGTTACTTTTTGAACCCGAAATTGAGAATTCTTTTACACGAATCCTGATATAGAAAAATATGCTGAAGTTATGAAAGGGTTGTACGAATGTGTTGAAAAGATCTGTGAATATGTTGATCTTAATGATAAAATCACACATCAATTCTCAAAATATAAAAACGCTGATGGGCTTTTTGGAGGTTCTATGGCCATTAGACATAGAAATAAATTATCACCATGCAATTAATTCTTGTTTTTTATTTCAAGATCATAACATATTGTTGAAAACTTGAAGTATTTGAATTTTGAAATTTAGCATATCTCATTTGACAGCTGAATGGTGGTTGGCTTATGGTTCTACGACCCCACAATTGCAAGATTTTGCTGTGAGAATTCTCAGCCTTACGTGCAGTGCTTCTGGTTGTGAGCGGAAATGGAGTATGTTTCAGCATGTAAGTATTTAAATTTTAACATTGAATAGATATTCTGGAGTCTTGACATATTAATTATAATTATTATTATTATTATGAACAAATCATGAAAAATGAATGTATTTTAAAATTTTCGCAGCTTCATTCGAAAAGAAGAAATAGGTTGGCGCAGAAGCGTTTGAATGATCTCGTCTTCATTAAATATAAAAGTGCATTAAAACGTCGATACGATTTGCGCGACAAAATTGATCCTATTTCATTGGATTATATAGATTAGATGATAGCAATGAATGATTGATGGGAGAATTGGACAATGAAGAAAATAATCCAGCATTTGGGGATGATGATTTGACATGGGGTGATGTAGGTAGTGCGTCTCGGGTTGGTGAACCGATTTATGGTTTTAGATCTCGTGCTTCATCTTCTTCAAACAAGGTAAGGACATCTACATCCAAAACAATCAGAAAAGACCGATTTTGCATCTTTTGGATGAAGAGGAAGAAGAAATTGATGTTGATCAAGAAAGTGATGAAGACCAAGAAGAATACAAATTCGAAAGTTCTAGGGACTCTGATGATTCGATAGAACTTGATTTGGATGATTAAAGATCATGCTACTTATTACGATGAACTTATTAATTATTTTTTGTTTCGTGTACCATTGTGACTTAATTATTTCATATTTTAATATATTTATTCTAAGATAAATATATATATATTTTTTAAATTAAAAATGTGCGCCTTGTTTCGCTAACTCGCGGGCCTCACCTTGTGCCTCAGGCTCCAGAGCCCTTGTGCGCCTCGGTGCGCCCTTGACAACCATGATGCATATTAATAGCTGATTTGTTGTTACGATCAATCTTTCTCGGAGCTTCCCTTTAACCTTGATGTATTCTGAAAAAATTTCAGCAACAATAGTTACAAATCCCAAGAGCCATAGCTCTAAACTCGAGCCCTTGGGGACTGATTCAGCCTATATAAAGCCTTTCCTTCATTTGCTTACTTTCCCGTATTTGAACTAAACCCAGGTGCAATGTCCATGTAAACTTCCTCTTTAAATTGCCTATGTAAAAATGCATTTTTCACGTCAAACTGTTGTAATTTCCATTCTCGATTAATAGCTAAAGACAACACTACTCTCATGGTGTTCATTTTTTCTACATGAGCATATGTCTCGAGATAATAATCTATTCCATACGTTTGAGTGTAAACTGTAGCCTTTGTCAATTAGTCTTGCTTTGTATATTTCTAGTGAAATATATGAATCGTATTTGACTGTGAATACCCATCTACACCCCACTATTTGTTTGTCTTTTGACATTTTCATCAAGTCCCATGTTTTATTTTTTTCAAGTACTTACGTTTGAACCTTCATGGCATTTTCGAATTCTCATTATTTAATTCCTTGGATACTATTTTGGGAATTTGAATTGCTTTTAGATTGGTGAGAAATGCTTCATGATTGGGGGAAAGATTTTTGTAAGACATTAATAGGTTTAGAGGGTGTTTAGTGCATGTGCAGGTTCCTTCTCTAATAGCAATGAGAATATCATAATCATTTTTATCTAGGACATTTGAAATACCATTAGTGTTAGGATCAGGTTCATTGATTACCTCATTAAGTCCAAGAGCAGGGACTGATTTGGATGATTTGACCTGCACCGATTTGTTGATTGGTTTCTTCTTTCTTTTATAAACCAGCAATGGTCGTGTGGAACCTTGAACTTGTAGGAGACTCAGGATGAGTAGATGAGGTGTTTTTGTTGGGCAGGTATAAGGGCCATAAACGAGGCTGGAGGAGTGTGTTCAAGGAGGAAAAAAATCCTCTTCCACAACTTCCATGGACGAGATCTCTCCCTGAGGATAAGGACTTTAGCACTGCTATTGTCGGACATTTCTGACATTTTTGTGTGCAAAATGGTTACAAGATTGAAGAGGATTGAGAGATTGCTGATATAAAGGTGGAGGAGATGTGAAGAATTATCCAAAATGTAATTCCCAGATTTTTAACCTAAGGATTTGGTACCATGTTAAATGTATAGGAAACAAAGTCATATTTCTTGTATATTGAATAATGATGTTTACAATGATATATATTCCCTAACTAAGAGCCAAATTAGGATGATCTAGTTCTAGAGAATATTTAATCTAATCTAAATTCCACAAAATCTGTGATTATTTTGCCCAAGTAATTACAATTATACATATAATACTTTCTAATTTTGAAAGTGATTCTCCCACAATAAAGTATATCATATAAAAAGTGTCTCAATCAAACATTTTTGGTTTGGTAGAATTCAAATTTTCGTCGTGAGGAATTGTAATTGTTGGAAAAAAATAGTGAAACATCTAGGAAATATTTTAAAGCACCTAAACTAGTGATGGAAGACAGCTTATAAGATTTAGTAAGGAGATGCAAAAACATGGTTAAGACATTGAACATCCACGTGAAAAACATAGAAATCGCCGATGAAGTATGTGTACACTGTTAAAGGAGCTAAATAATTCCATATATTCTCGCACGAAAAAACGTTCAAAGTAAAAAATATCTTTTTGAACAAATACAATCACACATAAATCAAGTCTTCTTATTCAATTTTTGAAGTGACAGTGAGGAAAATTATGGTTAGCGGTTGCTGTATTTATCAGTGGATACATGGCATTACTCTATTGAATGGATCCTAAATGAGGTAGTGAAATGAAGTACAAATCCCACCGTGTCATTGTCGTCCATACCAAATTAATTAACCCTAGCTGTGTAATCACTGAGAATATGTGAGGTAATTTCCAGCGGATTCTTCATGTGTATGTTTTGTTAGTTTTCTCGTCATTTAAAAGTCGGTGTCTTAAACATACATGGATAAAAGTTTAATTGGTCTAATGTCACTATATGCATATGATAAAAAAAATTGAATGCTCCAAATAAGTTTACGATAAAAGTATTTGTCAAATCACAAATATTCATATACAACTCCTGCAAGGTTTCTCTCTTAGAGTGACTTTTCTTTTTTGTATTTACTTTCTTTCCCCGATAGTAGGCTTCAGTATTTGCATTCTTTCCTCAATTTTGTTTGATTCGCTCCCTTGTTATTCTTTTTAACAACATTACAGTATGATTTTGAATTTGTTTACAAAATTTTTACCAATAGTTCAGGAATTTGTCCACTGCGTCATTTTCATCAGCCAAAGATGCTCCAGGATTGAAGCTTCTTGTAACTTCTGGGCGCCATGCTCAGAGAGCAGTTGGTATTTGGCTTTTTACATCCGCTGCCTGGGTTTTTAGTATGGTAGTACTTGGTGGTGTAACACGATTAACTAGATCTGGCCTTTCCATGACTGACTGGAAATTCACTGGTAGCCTTCCTCCACTCTCGGATGAAGCATGGGTAGTTGAATTTGAGAAGTATAAACAATCCCCTGAATACCAGCGGTTAGTTCATGTGTTTATGTTTAGGCTTCCTTTGTGTACAATTATTGCCACTATTATATATTATTTAGATCCAAACAAGTTGGGGTTTGTTACTTTGTTACATAGATTTTTATTTATCCTTATTTTTCTGTTGAAAATTAAAATATTAGGATTCTTATAGTTGCAGCAACCATGATTTTACAACTTAATTTTTGTCTTTGTCCTGTTATCTTTAAGCTTACATTTAGTATTTGTATTTACTTATTTTTTTATTTAATTTATCGTTGGATAATATCCATCCAACTTATTTATCCTCTGATTATTTCTTTAATCACGTTGATGTGTATAAAAGGCGAGAAAATCTCTGTAAACTTGAGTGATCTTGAGAGTCTAAACTTGTTTGGTTGTATTCGCTTTGCTGGAAAGTGGGTCAATAATGCCCACGAGTCCAGGGGCAACTGTTTGCCCTAAGCAAGCTGAAGAGGAAAACGAGAGAGTCATTACAGGTGATTTCCTTTTATGTGGTACTCCTGCATATATATTAATTGATACTGGGGTATCGCATTCTTTCATAGCATCAATGTTTGTTAAGAAGTATAAACTACCCTACGTGTCATTAGTTGTTTTAATGTCGGTGTCTACCTATGGAACAAGAGGTTTTAGCTAAGCGACTAGCAGTAACTGTTTGTCGGTTTGAAGGAAAATAGTTACATGCCAATTTAATTATATTGGTTATGGAAGATTTCGATTGTATTATGAGAATCAGCCTATTAACTAAGTATAGAGCGACTGTAAATTGTTATCATTGTCTCGATCAATTTCGTCCAGAAGGAGACGAGAATTGGTTCTTCTACGGTAAGGGAGCTCGACCTACAATGCCAGTAGTGTCTGCTATAAAGACACTTCTGGGTTTTAGCGAAAGGAGGAAAAAGATGTCTCATCTATGCTGTAGACGTATAGAAGGATGTGATCTACGTGAAGAGCATTCCAGTTGTCGATAAATTTCCTGATGTTTTTTTCAATGAAATTCCTGGATTTCCTCAGACTGAAGTGGAAGCTGAGATTGAATTGGTACCAAGAACCACACCTATCTCTAGAGCGCCTTATAGATTGGTATCATCGAAGATGAAAGAGTTGAAGTAACAATTACAAGATCTTCTTGACAAGAGGTACGTTAGACCCAATGTGTCTCTTTGGGGAGCACCCGTGTTGTTCGTTAAGAAGAAAGATGGTTCTATGCGGCTTTGCATAGATTATCGGCAATTGAACCGAGTTACAGTAAAGAATAAATATCCGTTACCACGGATCGATGACTTGTTTGATCAATTGCAAGGGACTTCAGTGTACTCGAAGATTGATTTACGATCTGGATATCATCATCTTCGAGTTCATTAACGCGATGTCCCTAAGACTACATTTCGAACAAGGTATGTGCATTACGAGTTTCTGGTGATGCCGTTTTGTTTGACGAATGTTCCAGCAGTTTTTATGGATTTGATGAACCGAGTATTTCAGGAGTATCTTGACAAGTTCATTGTCTTTATTGATGACATACTGGTATACTCTCGTAGCCTTAAAAGCATGCGCATCATTTTAGGATTATGTTGCTAACATTAAGGAACCACCAATTGCATGCTAAGTTGAGCAAATGCGAGTTTTGACTCGACAAAGTTGTCTTCTTGGGACATGTTATATCCAAAGATGGGATATCAGTGGATCCTAGCAAGATCGAAGCCGCGTTGAGTTGGGCATGACCGAAATCAGCACAAGAGATAAGAAGTTTTCTAGGTTTACATGTTATTACCGGATATTCATCTCGAGATTTTCTCTGATTGCCAAACCATTGACACAACTGACATGTAAGAATGTGCAGTTCGAATGGACACGACATTGTGAAAATAGTTTCAATGAACTGCGCCAACGTTTCACAACTGCACCAGTTTTAGCTTTGTCATCTGGATCAGGAGGGTACATTGTGTGCACTGATGCATCACTTCAAGAACTTGGATGTGTTTTAACCCAGAATAGTTATGTAATTGCATATGCGTCCAGACAGTTGAACATAAAGAGAATTATCCAATTCATGATCTGGAATTTAATGCAATTGTGTTTGCTCTGAAGATTTGGCGACATTATCTTTGTTGAGTGAGATTTGAGTTTTTTACGGATCACAAGAGCTTGAAGTATATCTTCACTAGAGCTAAGTTAAATATGCGCCAAAGTGGATAGATTTGTTAAAGGATTTGCGAAATCAAGTACCATCCAACATCAACGAATCTCACACCTGATGCTCTCAAGTCGCAAGATGAGATTATCTGCACTTCAGACAAAAGTCTCATCTCAAGTGTAATCCAATATTGTTGTTCTCTGGGATTTCACTTCCGTCATAAGAAAAGAATGGAAAATATTCGAGTAACGAGCATTTTATCTGAACTGTGTATGCCAAAATCAGAGAAGCTCAGTCTTCTGGCCCGAAAAAGTTGGCAATTTTAGACGACGTTATCCCGAGAAATCCAACTAGACGAATGAGATTATAACACGTGGCATATAAGATTGAGTTAAGATCTTCTGAACTAGTCTGGATGTAGTCCATAAATGAAAGCTGATTTCATTTGTGTCATACTCCGTTTTCCCTCACTTTCTGTCTCGAGTTCTAGCTATATACCTTAGGTTTTCTAGCAAGTTTCTAGGGCAGTTTAGTGTCGGGAAGATTCAAAGCTAGTGTCGACTCGAGGAGGAGTCATTGAACCAGGACACGCAGATCGAGACGTCATCAGCTTGCTGACGACAGACGCAGGTATAATCCTAAAGCATGTAATAGTGATTTAAGGATCATTAAGAAGAACTTTGAAACATGTTTAGTTATTCTGGATCTGACATGACATTGATCGCAATATGTTGGTATTGTGTAGGTTCATACGAGTAAACTTTCTGTCAGATTGTTTTAAATGAGCTACGTGATGTACTGACTGAGATATCCAAGCATATTATACACACTTATATGCTGCATATTTATCTGTTGCATGATGTATGTTTAACTGCTTTGACTTATTATGCATTACATATCACGTTGATATCTTCTTGGATATATCTCATTTGTTGGGGCCGCTCAGCCCTGTTATGTATTGTGGACGGTTGGGTATGAGAGCTATAGTGTCCGACGGGACCCGCGGGCTTTGATGACCGTGGACATTGTAGGTCCACGTCTTGATGATGAGCGTGAGAGCCAAAACATGTCTATGGCAGATCAGATACTACACACTAAGGTGCCTCTAGACGAAGTATGAGATTCTTGACTTGGTCCTTGATATCCAAACATATTGCATTTCACATGCATCATATCTTTATATACTCGTACATTCTCCTTTAGGGTGATTGTCGCTCAAGTCTTTGTTTTCATCTTAGACACCCCATTCCACAGGGCAGGTCTTAGGTTGGACGGTTCGGACGGCCAGCGCAGTGGTTAGAAGAGCAGTTGGGTTTTTCATTGATGATCCAATAGAGTTTTTATTTGTTTTATCGTATTCTCGTGCATTATTATGATTTCGATTTGGTTGTATTAACGATTAAGATTGAGATTATTGTTATGTTTTCGTTTGGGTTGTAAGATGATTAAGTTATTTGGTTTCCGCTATTTAATTGTTGTTATCAAATTTAATTATGCATGCTTGTTGGTCTGTTTAGTAGTGGATCGGGTAAAGGCGTAACATAAACAGATGAGAACAAAAGGTATATGAATGTAGTGCCATATGCAAATGTTGTAGGGTATATCACGTATGCGATGATATGGACAAGACCTGACTTGGCTTATGCTGCGAGTATGGTGAGTAGGTTCATGTCAAATCCTGGGAAGGTTCATTGACAAGCACTAAAATGGATATTGAGGTATTTGAAAAGCACCTTGAACTTGGCATTGGTTTATGGTGGAGCTGCCAAGGACATCAAGTCTTGAATGGCTACGTTGACTCTGATTATGCAGGATGTATTGACACTCAAATGTCTCGAACGGGTTACGTATTCACAGCGTTTGGCACAACCATAAGTTGGAGAGCATGCTTGCAGCCTGTGGCGACACTATCAACTACTGAGGCAGAATATTGGATGTAACCAAGTGTTTCACGGAAAACAAACATGTGGATGTAACCCTTCGTGAGAGAAGTCATTGCCTAAGTAGATGTAGTGGTCCAGAAGATCTTAACTGATGAAAATGCTGCAGATATGATTACCAAGGTGGTTTCTGGAAACAAGTTCAAGCATTGCTTGAATTTAATTCAAGTATCTAGCCAGCCCAGCCCCTGAAGAAGGGGAGATAATGACAAGCAGTACTCAAGAATAAATTCTGAGACAAGGTGGAGAATTGTTGTGTATTGTCTCAGATATTTTTATTCGGTTCAAGGAAGTTAAAGTGGATGAATGCAAGGCAAGGATATTGAAGAATCAAGCCTTTTCTGCGTCTGCGGCTCTGCGCGTCTCTGCCTCAAAATTTTCCTGCGTCTCTCTCTCTCCTGAACGTTCCAGTCTCTGGAGTACAGCTTCTGGAGATAATGATGATGATATAGTTGAGGAAGATGAAGATAAATTTGGTGATTTAGATTTTTAAAGTTTTTTTCTTAACATACTAAGATAACCTTATGTGTTACTAATGAATTTTAGATGATTGGATTTTGTTTTTTGTTATGATTTATGCTAAATTATCTATTAATGAATTTTTATTTATATTGTTTGTTATCTTTGTGAAAAATATTAATTTAAATATTATAAATTATTTTATATATGTTGAATTTAAAAATTTGTGTCAAATGCGATTTAATTCTATAAAGCGTGCGCTTCGACTTGCTCCTCTGGTCCCAAGGCACCCTAGCGCTTTAGCGCGCCTCGTGCCCCAAATAACTATGGTTTTTACATTTTTTGCTGTGCTATTATTTCTTGTTTTCTGATTCGGGAATTCAAACTGTGTGACAAGCATTTTCTTGGTCAATTGTTGTGGACTGAAGACAGTTTTGCCGATTAATTCACGACACTATGCAAATGTTCCAATTAAAAAACCTGTATTTTAGCTCCCAAATGAATCAATATGTTTTTTAAAAGTTCCCAGAATATTTAGGGTTATATAATTAGAGATCTTTGAGGTTGTTTACATCTCATTGAATGTGAAAATTCTCTCAAAAACTTTTTTGGTCGTTGAATGTTCTATAATGACAATATGATATTGGTGCTGGATAATTATATTTCTGTCTTTGCACTTTGATATTTGTGTTAAGGGTAGTTCATTGGGCATTCGTGAATTCAACCATTTCTTGGCTCTTCCAGTGTAAATAAAGGGATGAGTCTTGCTGATTTTAAGTTCATATACTGGATGGAGTATGCCCATCGAATGTGGGGAAGGGCATTGGGTATAATGTATGCACTACCATTTTCATACTTTCTTCAGAAAGGATATATTACGCTTCAGCTCGGGCTCAGGCTTTCTGGATTGTTTGCTCTTGGTGCTGGGCAGGGTCTAATTGGCTGGTGGATGGTTAAGAGTGGTTTAGAGGTAAAAACTTGTATACATTCACTCCCTCCCTGTATTCTGACTGCTTAATTTAGATGCAGAACTCTTCAATTATACTTCCTATTCTTTTTAGGAACCAAAATCTGAGTACGCTGAACCCAGAGTAAGTCCTTACCGCCTTGCAGCTCATTTGACTTCGGCTTTTGTTATTTACTCTGGGCTGCTTTGGACGGCTCTTTCTGTTGTTATGCCTGAACCTCCCGGTGAATCAGTAGCCTGGGTTCAAGGGGCTGCTAAGGTCAAGCGTCTGGCTCTTCCTGTGAGCATCCTTGTAGGAATCACTGCTGTGTCTGGAGCTTTCGTTGCTGGGAACGATGCTGTATGTGCTACCCTTTTTGTTTTCACATTTTATTTCCTTGCTTTTAAGAATGGACTCTATGAGGTGATCTTATATGGCATGTTCAATTTTTCAGGGTCGGGCCTTCAATACTTTTCCTAAGATGGGGGATACATGGATTCCAGAGGATGTACTTAGTCTGAAGCCGATAATTCGCAATTTCTTTGAGAACACATCAACCGTGCAGGTAAATTTCCAGTTTAACATCACTAGTTGTGGAAAGCGTCTCAATCTACAAATATAAATGATGACAGTTAGTGATTGATAATTATTATCTTTTATATGAATTACTTTTACATATTTTAGGGATCCGATGATAAAAGAAGTTTGCTTTGACTAATCAGATTTTTTATCCGCTTTAGTTTCAGCATTTTGGCATGGTATTGCAATCTTCCTTCTTAAACAATACATCTAAATCACTGTTAACAAAGAGGTTCAAGATAAAATAAATATGAAAAATATCGTTAAAAGTTACTTCCGACCCACTCTATTCTTATGATGACATGAAATTGTGACCTCTTCTTGAGAACTGTTTTAGTTTCTCAGACGCAACAATTCCTAAAATAAATTATATTTGAAAAATCAATGTTCTCAAAATTTTCCTAGAAACGTGTTCTTGAAAAAAATTTATACTTATCATTTTTTTTCAAATCATGTTTTAATATTACTGTCGGTTATACTTCTAAAGATTTTAAATTGTGCTGTATAACCCATTTAAAATCATTAAAAATGATTTTAATTATTTGAAAAGATTTCTTTACTCATGTTTTCCCAGTTGGAATCATTTCGAACTCTTATGTTTAGTCAATTTTCTGGGAAATTTAAGTAAGCATGTAATCGTCCATTGTAAAGGATTCACAAATGAGCCGTAATGGTTGTAGCGACTGGGTTCATATGGGTTTTGAAGAAGAATGATGGTGATTGTGGCCTGTGATTGAAGGAGGTTAATTTTATTTGTGGGCACCATAAAGGAGTTGATGTTAGTGGGTTGAGGTTTTAGGATGAGAGGGATCATAGTTGTGGTAGAAATTCTATCACCAAAGGGGTTTTTGGAGATCGAAGGTTGAAGATGGAGTATGTAGTACACAGTCATTTTTCATTCTTTAGAACATCAGTTATGTAGTTGCTTCTCATCAAACTGTGTAATTATAATAACTATCCGTGATGTTTCTTGGCGCCGCTTGATAGTACCAGTTTGTCAACTTGTATGAAATTTGGTGGCGTTGTAGATGAAAGAATTCTTCAATAAACTTTTCAACTTGTGGCTGCGTGTTAAATAGCATATTCTAACGTATTCAATACATTATTTTCTGATGTCATAACGTAATGTAAACCAGCTCGACCATCGAATACTCGCAACTGCAACATTATTTTCCATTGGTGGATTGTGGTGGTCAACAAGAAAACTTAACATACATCCTGCCATACGGAATTTAATAAGAACAACTATGAGCATGGCTGCTCTTCAGGTACTCAGATCATCTTTTTTGTATTGGCTGTGAAAATATTTTTCCAAGTGTTGCATAACTCTCGTAACACAATGTGTGATCCACTATTGAATGCTGCTCTTTGATGTGAGCTTCAGTGGTGATGGGTTCATACTGAATAAAGATAAAAGTGAAGTCCACGGTTTTGGGAGAACTTAAATTTTTTTATTTTAAGCTTTGGGTTTGAAGCACCAAGGATGTTGATACCTGATCCTATAAGAAGTTCGTGTTCTAACTATATAATGCCACATACATATTCGTGTTATATTAGCTTAAATAGAACATAAAACATTTGAAGCCACTTTTCCCACTTGATCTGGATTTTGACCCCTATGATAAATCATTTTTGTTCTTTCTGTTCCAATGTGAGCTGAACGCTTAATTTTTTCTCCTCTTTGCTTCCCTGCAGGTTACCTTGGGGATATCGACTCTCCTGTTGTACGTACCAGTTTCTCTAGGAAGTGCTCATCAAGCTGGAGCGCTAACTCTTTTAACTCTGATGATTCTACTCAATCATGCTGTTCGACGACCTTCATCAGCGCTTCTCAAAACAATGCCTTCCGTGGCAAAAGCGGCCTTATAGTTAGTGTTCTTATTTGGGATAACAGCACTCTTTATTTATATAACCTCAGCAGCATTCAAATATATCCTTTTTCTTAGTTACTGCATTACGGAATACAGTAGATGAAGTCTTGATTCCATTTTTTGCGGATATAGAATGACACTGTGACAATTGTCACATGGTGTGAAATACACTTAAACCGATAATTGCCACTAGATCATAAATATTACATTTGAATCCGAAATAAAATGCTTTGGTTCTTAGTTTATATTAAAAACTGGCGTGAGTTAGTTCGCCGGATGCTATTTTACTCCATGTAATATAGAATATCGTCACCGGTGAGTGTACAACCTATGTGAGACCTGGAATTTCAGGAAACGTGTATCGTTTCGACCTTAATGACCGAAAACTCGTAGAACGAAATGTGCTTCAAAAGAAAACTGTTAACGAGCTAATATTCGTAGAACGAAATGTACTTTGAAAACTATGTCAAGTATTCAAACTACATCCATTGAAAGGAGGTAAAATTATACTTGCAACGAAAGAAATATAATCAAACTTTTAGAAGATGCCTATATATCTAATTGAAATCATCATAAAGCTTCGTATTCCTAGTGGTCTAGGTGAGAAACTCTATATGTAAGCACTAAAGTTCGAGCATTTGCGAGCCATGATGTAGCACGATAAACTATCTTGAATCACTTGAAGAGAGGTGTAATAATTGTCTTTGGTAGGTAGAGCGAACGAACCATGACTTTTGAGCTGTTATGTTGTTTAAAAAATTTGAGTTGTACTGTTATCATCATCTATAACTTTATAATGAATTCAATTGTTAAAAAGGATAGCTGAAGAGCAAATAACTCGACGAGTCTCAACACAATTCTTGTCCGGAACAAACGCAAGCAATCCAATGTAGGCAAGTGATCTTGAGCTCCTAGACAAAACATAACAACATGATTTTTGGTAGCATAAAAGGTTTCAAGATCTCTGGGCATGAAAAAACTAAGGGCATCTCCTGTGGTAGAAACACCATGATGGGTTTTTTGTGACCCACGATACAACATCAATGTCACGTCAAAAACAAAAACCTTTATTCATCTCTCAATTAGCAAAAAACCTCCAACAACTAATTTATGAGTCTTACTCTTTGTTTATATTTTGCATTTACATATTAATATAGATAATTATTTTATTTATTTAATAAAATATAATTTATATACAATTTTTATTTATTATAATTTTTCATTATTTTTTTTAAATCAAACAACTCGTTTGCAAATTAAATTTTATTTTTAAAAAGTAAAAATAAATGGAGCGGGGAGAGAGCTCCCTTAGAGCATCCCTGCTAGAAATTAAAAAAAGAGTTTTGTACTCATTAAGAATCGTTAAAATAATTCGAACGAGCTACGTAGTTAACATAATTATTTCTTGATTACTAATTATGATGAATGAGAAATTAATTGAGTTCAAATTTTATCGAATGAAAAAATTAAATCGAAAAGATTATATATATATAAATATCTATATATTTTGAAATCACAATGGCTGAAAGGCCACGTGATTTTTATGAAGAGGTGGCCGAAAGGTCATGTAATTTTGTGAAGTCTTTTGGGGTTGCATTTTATGAAATGATGCACTATTTCATGAAGAAGCACGTCTCTTGATTCAAGTCCTTTCATGTTTTATAAATAAGACCACCTCGTTTGCGTTCACTATACCAATTTCTCTTTTTCTCTTTTCTCTATAAGTTTAGTTCTATATGCGAATTTTTAAGCATTAACGCTTAAAATTCAAATTTTCAAGTTATAAAATCTTGAGTTTGAATTTTTTAAGCTTATACGCTTAAATTTGAACTTTGAAATTAAATTCGAGATTTATTTTCTAGTTTTGAGTTTTTTTAAGCATTTACGCTTAAATCCAAGTTTTGGATGATTTAAACTCTTGGAATTGGATTTTAAGTTTAACGCTTAGAATTTGAAATTAGAAAGTTTGCATACCATCTTAATAGTGTTCTAAACATTTCAAGTTCGTGTGGCTTTAAAATTTGTAGTGCTACTATTTTGAAGTCGTAGTCGTTATATCTTGAGAAATGAATTGCCAACAACCATGAGCACTAGGACGGGACAATATCGTTTTAAGGAAAAAAAATCAAACTCTTACCTCGACTATTTTCTTATAGTCATTTGGTTTATCCATTTCTATCCCGAGATTTTTCAAGAAAAATAAAAAAAATACCTACCCACAATCCCAATGAGAGCTCCTGAGAGCAATAAGGGGGAGCTCCCTCTTATTGTGCGATGAATAGGTCTCTTGTGAGACTATTTCACGAATATTTATCTATGAGACGAGTTAACCTTACCGATATTCACAATAAAAAGTAATATTTTTAGCATAAAAAGTAATACTTTTCATGGATGATCCAAATAAGATATACATCTCACAAAATACGACCCGTGAGACCGTCTTACATAAGTTTTTGCCTTGTGCGAGGGAGCTCTCTGTCAGTTGTTGGGAACGCTTTTAACATTATTAAATAAAAATAATAAAAAATAATATATAATTAGTTTTTTAAATATTTAAAAGAAATTAAAATTTAGCAATGTGGTTAAAAGACTAGTTTGGTTGAAAACATCTGAGCATGTTATGCGTGAGATCAATAAAAGATTAATTTATTAATTATGAAAAATTTAAGTATCTTACGATTTTTATCTAAATAATTTGTATTAATTGGTTGCTTAATGCTGTATTTTTTATTTTTTTTATTTTTATTTTATAATATTTAAAAATGATTTATAATTAATATAATTTATAAATTTTGAAAATTGATTGTAATTATTATTTTTAAAAAAGAAGAAATTAGGGATGACAATGGGGCAGGACGGGGACGTGCCATCCCATACCCGTCCCTGAATTCCATCTCTACTACCACACTTGCCCCGATCCTCGCTTTCCACGAATCCGAAATCGCGATGATCAAATTCTCATCTCCATCCCCATGCTCGTTTCAAAAATATTAATGAGGCAAGACGATGATGAGTCTGGAGATTTTCTCAAGATAATATTAATATTAATATTAATAATAATATTATTATTATTAATATTTTAAAAAATAATATTATTATTATATTATTATACTAATAATAATATTATTTTATTATTAATATTATTTTCGAGACAATTTAGGGGATGATAATAGTAATCTCATATCCGTCTCAAACTAGATCGAGGATTTTAAAAAATCTTCGAATTCAAAAAAATCAGAGATCTCCATCCCCGTTTCGTATTTCCTTGCAGAGTCTCAAACCTGTAGAAAAAGTTTTCATCTGTTATAAAAATGTTATTATTTGAGATTTTTTTTTTCACGTGACAATGACGTGAACGAGTGATAACCATAAAAAAATTTAACGGACTTTCAGGATTACGGATACCTCCCATTGTGGGAGGGAGCTCTTTTGTCCACATGTTGTATTTTAAAAAATAAATCGATATTTGTATATTAAATTATTATAAAATATTATATATACAATTATTTTTTTTAAATATACTAAAGAAATTAAATTTTAGCCGTTGTATACAAATACTAGTTTTATTTATTTATTTTTAAATATATTAGTCATTATAAAATTAGTTGTTTATTTTTCAGGACTCTATCGAAAAGTTTCAAGAATACAATCGAAGAATGATAGTCAAATACACTATCAACTTCGAATTGACTTGACTGAACACATATGAGCATGCTACGTGTGTGGTCAATGAAATATTAATTTATTTATTATGAATAATTTAATTATCTTATTTTTTTTAATCTAAGTTATTTGTATTAATTGGTTGCTTATTGTTGTATTTTTATTTTATAAATTTTATTTTTTGTAATTAATATTATTTTAAAATTTTATGCTAATTGTTGGTAATTAATATTTGAATTTGGTGTGGGCTCCATAAAAAAATTGTTTGGCGATTTTTTGATTGTGGATAGGTAAATGAGGTTTTTTTTATGTGCCAATACATCTTATGATCACCTGATGACTTTTTTAGAGAACGAACAACTTCTTGAGGGAGCATGCATACCAAACCAAATTAGGATTTTTTTATAAATAGTGAATCAACATTTCTCACCTACCATGACCACTGCGTCTGGTTCGGGAAAATCTAAGCCCGTCTGTGGTCGATTACGGTCAAGGTCACATAATTAGTCGTTCGAGTTTCAGGTCCGGTTCAAGATCTAGTTTGACCCTTCTAATATTAAAAAAAAAACATGGAGCGTGGTGAAAAGTCAAGAACAAACAATAAGTATAACAAACTCGAGTGTAATTAGTCGACGACTGAGTAAAAAATATTATTAAATTTGAATAAAATTTTAATAATATTAAGCAAAACAATCAGTGAAACAATATTTAAACATGATGGATTTATGAATTTAAGATTAAATGTATAAATTTTTCTTATTATATTTATTGATAGCATTATACTATTATATCAGTCTCTGCACTACTTCGAGCCACTAACAATTGTTTCTTGCTTCTTCATGTCAAAAGATTGTGCCACATATATGTACAACAACCGGTGGTGGATCTTTTATCCATCGCTGATAATGCCCGATCAGTTTTTGTGTAAACTTCTATTAATTTTGGTTCATTTTTTTCCAAAGAAAAGATTTTTTCCAAGAGTGTATTTGAGATATATACCTTAGAATTCTTTGTACTGCTTCCAAGTGTTTGCTGAATGGAGAGTGCATAAGTTGGCTAACCACAATCATAACAAAGGTAATGCCAGACTCAGTGTGAGATAAATAAATTAGCTTTGAAGCCAGAAGTTGGTATTGTGAGGTCCTTTTAACTCCTAATTGTTATTATTATGTAATTTGATTAGAGTTAATTAATTACAACAGATAACGAGTAAAAATTTTCTTTACAACGAGCTCAAAATGTGACAACTATGATTATAATACTAAAAATAATATATAATAAAATCTTGTCTAAACACATCACAACATAAAATAAACTCTCATCTGACTGAAATCAACTACATACAAACAACTAATATGATGTTGAGTATTAATACTCTTCCTTTTCAAGCAGGCAATGCATGATCATCCAAGTATCATTTGGGTCATGACACAGTCTCATAGGAGTGCTGAATCTTTCTCGAGAATTTTACGAGTTTGTGATGTTGATACAACATCAGCCATAAGTAGCATGATACACTTCATGTTGGAATTTTTGGGGCCATGAATGTAATTATAAATGTTTGTATGTCATCAATAAAATAAGTCATAAACTTATGAAGTCTAATTTAGAATAAGAATTGACTTGAGGACTTAAATGTCATGATATTATTGTGTGAATATCATATATTATATTTATGGTTTGTTGAGGGGTCAAATTAGAAGTAATAAAACTTGTTTAATTATAAAACAAGGGTTATGATCCCAATCTGCAGAATAACATTTCAAGTATTGTACCCCATCAATAAAACTCTCTGTCTTAAAAGGAAATCTGCAGATCGAAGATAATCACCGAAAATTGACTGCAAAATCATAGATTCGGATACGTTTCAGCAATTATAATTATTATATATGTTGTTTCTTGAGAATTGAATAGTATTTGAGGATTGTATGTTGAGTTATGAAATCCAATTGTTTTCTTTACTTCCATGATGTTTTGAGACTTGTAAATTGTTGTCCATTAACTCTTGTATAATATTACATTATTTGCTCAGAAAACGATTTCAAATATGTGTGGCTATAATTTATGATTTTATAATTTTTTTGTTTGCATTATCAAGATGAAAAGTCATGTATTAATCAAAATTTCAAGATTCGGCTTTTTACTACCCATTTATATTTCAATTTGAAACTCTTGTTCACATCGATAATTAAGGTAATAAATTTTAGAATAATTATATATAGTTACTCGATGTCATTAGGGGAAAAATTAAGGAATTCGTCGAGGATCCGTTTTTTTAAATTTTTTTTTAAAAAAAACTATAAAGTCAAATTTAATGACGTTCTCATTATTGCGTATGTATCTTGTGAGACGTTCTCACGAATCTTTATCTGTGAGATGGGTCAACCCTACCGATATTCACAATAAAAAGTAATACTCTTAGCATACAAAGTAATATTTTTTCATGGATGACCCAAATAAGATACCCGTCTCACAAAATACGATCCGTGAGACCGTCTCACACAAGTTTTTGCCCTAATTGTTTCTCAGTTGGCAAAAACTTGTGTGAGACGATCTCACATGTCATATTTTGTGAGACGGATCTCCTATTTGGGTCATCCATAAAAAAATATTATTTTTTATGCTAAGTATCAATAGAGTTGACCCGTCTCACAGATAAAAATTCGTAATATCGTCACACAAGAAAACTACTCTTCAGAGTTTGCAATATGTCATGTGGTGTAATGATTCATTCGCTTGACTATGACTATTTTAAAGAAATCACGGTCCACAAAGTTGACTAATTTCTTCAATTAGTCTCTGTCGTGCAAATATTTACAACTTTCCTCCCCCCTTTTTTCAATGCCTCAATTAAGATTAAGATGCCTTGTAGGGTACGAATTTGGTTGGACACAGTCAAAACTCTTTTTTTTTACCATATCAATTATATATTCATAAAACGGATATTTATAATCAAAAATTATATTTTTAATGTAAAAGATAATACATTTTAAAAAATGATTGATTGTGATATTCATCTCATAAAATTGATATTGATATTTTTGTGTCATATAACATGAGAACCAACTGAGACAAGATAATTATTTTGAATTAATTTATTAATAAATTGCACATTCCTTCTAATCAAAAGGGTTCGACATCATATGTTTTCATCACAAATTCGGGTCTAATGTTTAGATGCTAGCTTGATAATTGATGTTTAGATGTTTACTTTTGCTTTCATGCACTTTAAAGAGGAATTAACAATAATAATTACTTCTAAAATATATATTTATTAAAATAAAATGACGTTTTTTAAAAACTGCCTTCCCTCCATGTGACATTAGATATACTCAATGAGCCATGATTTAGCTCATTACTATATCACAAAAACTCCGATGAGATTGTCTTACGTATTAATTTTACGAGACACATATCATATCCGACTCAATTCATGAAAAATTATTACCTTTTATGTCAAAAATATTATTTTATACTTTAAATATATATCCAATTGATGGTCTCACGTGAGATTTACTCTTATTAAATTGGAATTGTTCTATGTTCCACCGAACTTATAATGTTCTCTTAGTTATAAAACATTCGGAAGAGCGTAAAATATCCCACTAAGCTTTATGATATCTAAAGAGAGGAACAAGAGTTAGAGATTATTATCTATTGTCGATTGATATAACCATATGTATATGCAATTAGAAGGTTTGTCATATAATTAACATTTTACTAGACTTGGTTCATGAAATAGATAAATATGATCGAGTTGATTCGTTAAATCCTCGTGATGTGTTAAACAATTATTTTATAAGTATCGTCTAAGTAAGAGTAAGTCTCATGTGAGGCACTCTAAAAAATCTATATATGTGAGATGAGTTTATTGAATTCATATTTACAAAATATTATATACTACTTTTTACATAAAAAAATATTTTTTAATGTATTGTATCATGTTAGAGACATGTTTCTCAAAATTGACTTGTGTTTTTCATATTTGAAGATCTATCTCTTAAAATTGACTCGTGTGAGTTTTTGTCTCTAAATAATTGCTTGATTTCCAAAAATATGGTATCTATATCCTAACTAGATTTTAATTCCTCTAATTATAGGTACCTATTTACACACTAACAAGCACAACTCCTTTGCTTGAATATCTATTGGCATTGATCTCATCCGTTTGTTTCATTTTGTTCATTAAAAATGAAAAAAACACAACAAAATATAAAAACCAGTAAAAAGTTCTATATCAATTTAAATTATTTTTATGAGCCAAATTTTCCATTATCTCAAAATTATGATGTTATCATTGCGTAAAGGAAAAAATATGATAAGAACATTCCAAATTCATATTCTATGTGGGTTAAACTAATTATAAAACAATTTCAATATATTTTCTTCAAATAGAAATCATTCTTATCATACAAAAGTAGATCACGAATCTTTATTTGTGAGACGGGTGAACCCTACCATTATTCACAATTATTCACAATAAAAAGTAATACTCTTAGAATAAAAAGTAATACTTTTTCATGGATGACCAAAATAATAAATCTGTCTCACAAAATACGATCCGTGAGACCGTCTCACACAAATTTTTGCTATTATACGACACAAAATTTGTATAGTGATTATAAGTCTAACCGTCAATGAAAATATATGATATATATACAATATAATATTATAGAAATAATATTAATTATTATTATTTTTAAATAATTTTATTTATGATTATTAATTAACATATATAAAGGCTGGAACTGGAAACATATTTGAGGACCCATTCATCGTCCCTGAGCTTAATCGGGCTCTCTCTTCTTTCTTCTTGGCTATCCATCACTGCGTGGAAAGTAAGAAACTGCTGTGTCTGCCTTCTTCTCTCTGTGATATACGCATACATATATGTATATGCACGGCCATACGCAAATTTAGTGGTGTTCGCCTCTCCAAAATCGTGAACAGCGGGGCCTGCAATTGTGTATTTCTGCTTTCCAGATCATCCGGAAATCTTGAGCCCGTTTGTACAAGTACTCGCCATGGCCAACCATTCAGGAGAAACTCCATCAGACGACTTCCTTGATCAAATCCTTGGATTTCCAAGCTACGGTGCCGGAGCCGAATCCAACTTGGCGGGAAACGATGCTGGCAACATGGTGGCTGCTTCCTCAGCTACGATGATGTTACATCTAGGCTCCGGAGATGTCTCTGCGCACCTAGGCGGAGTGGGGATGGGAGTTGGGATGGGAGGACCTTACGGAGGGCTTGGTCAAGCTGGTGGCGTCGGGTTTCCCTTGGGGTTGAGCTTGGATCATGGCAAGGGAGGGTTTATGAAAATGGACGATGCGTCGGGGAGTGGGAAAAGATTCCGAGACGACATTTTAAATTCCGGCGCTTCGTCTTCTGTTAAATCGGCAAGTGTCGTTTAGTTTTGGATGAAGTTTGGGGTCTTTTTTCAGATTATTATTTTTAGTTTCTTATTGAGTTAATTTGGACGGGACAGTGGTATTGAAGCTCATTCACTCTTACTCGATGATGGGTTTTCATTATTTGCTACAATTTTGATGTTTATCTACAGGGTTTTCATGGACAGCAAATACCCAATACAGGTCCACCCGGCCCGCAGCCAACCGCAGTTCGGCCACGAGTTCGGGCTAGACGAGGCCAAGCTACAGATCCACACAGCATTGCTGAAAGGGTATCGTTTCTTGTTCCACAGAAAACATATTTCTTATGATTTTAGTGCGCTAATAGTTGGCTTTGAGACATTCAAGTTTTGGACATGCTCTTTTTGTAAGGATGACTCACGGCTGTTTTCTGATGGGAGAAAATAATTTTGTAAACAATGATATACTGTGATAGTGTTTGCAAACACTACCTATATGTCCCGGATATGAGTCTTTTAACAATCATAATGTTTCAAAAATAGCTTTCGAGAGACGAACATGTTGAATGAAATTTGCACTTGTCACTAAATGGAATGTTTTGAGGAAGATGCGAATGAGGCACTATTATTCATATAATGCCGCAAACTTAGATGCTTTCTTTTTGTAATTTACAGTTGCGCAGAGAAAGAATAGCTGAAAAGATAAGAGCGCTGCAAGAGTTGGTTCCAACTGTCAACAAGGTTTGTTTTCTCTTACAGATGATGCTTGTCAGTTTTACGTTAGTTTCTGCTTTTGAAGTCAAATCTCGAACTTGCATTCGTGCTTTGGCCAATGATGAACTTTAGTCTGTGAAAGTACTCTTTATTTGATGAGGGGGCTAGGACTATAAATGGTTTTCAAGTTTCCAATCATGAGATATCACGCGACTCTCATTCCCGGTTTCTTTCTGAGAAAGAAGCGCAAAAGTTTGAGATATTTGAATGTCCCGAAAAGAAAAAATCACAATCAACCCTTGATGCTTCTTTAGGATTTGCTCTATCCTATTTATTCTATGGAATAATTTTTTTATTCCGTTGAGCGTTTTTTGATTCTGCTGAATATTCGTGAATATGGAATTTGGTCTTTTATGGACTGCTGTTCATTCTTCCACATTCTTGCTGCTAGCTCAAATTTAAATTTTTTCGCGCAGACTGATAGAGCAGCAATGCTTGATGAAATTGTGGATTATGTGAAGTTTTTGAGGCTCCAAGTAAAGGTAGATATATAAAATACTTTCATTCTGTTAAGGTTCAAAGATTTCATTTCAGGTTTATTTGGATTCATCTAATTGAATAATCATAAATTTTCCAGGTGTTGAGCATGAGCAGATTGGGAGGAGCTGGTGCTGTGGCACCACTTGTGACTGACATTCCAATAACATCGGTAGAGGTATATCAGAAGAAAACAAATATCTCCCTCCTTAGACCTCAACATGATTTTATTCGTCTTTCTGCGTACTTTTGCAGGAAGAAGGCATTAACAGTGGACGAGCTCAGCCAGCATGGGAGAAGTGGTCAGTTGATGGTACAGAACGACAAGTTGCTAAGCTAATGGAAGAAAACGTCGGTGCTGCAATGCAATTTCTTCAATCCAAGGCACTCTGCATCATGCCCATCTCGCTAGCTTCGGCTATCTACCACACGCAACCTCCAGACACAGCCACTTTCATCAAGCCCGAATCAAACCCCCCTTCATAACCTCCAAAACCAGACCTGTGCACGTCCAAAGGTTAAATACAGCTTCAAAAGCCAGATAAGCACTAGCAGGGAACAGTCGTTCACTTCCTCTAAAAGATTTCGCCCTCCATCCCAAACTTTTCGANCCCAAACTTTTCGAGTTTTATCCCCCCCCCCCCCCCCACCCCACCCCAGCCTCTGTTACTGAGATCATGCAACACCTCATTTCGCACTATCTTTTAGTTGAAATCTAAGTCAGACGTTTTTTTCTTGCTTTTTATAAAGGCGATCCTATATTCAACCAATATATCGAAAATAATGGAGAAGTACGCCGCAAGTCCTCTCGAATAGAGAAGGAAATGTCAAACTTCTCTTGATATGTTTAGCTTTTTCCTATCAGTTGTGGTGAGTGATGAAAGCCCTTTTGTAGTGGAATGGGGGACCCTTCGAAGGGATATCATGAATGAATGCATATATTGTAAGTGTAATATTTCAGTGGAAATGGGAATCAAAAGCTAGAAATAGATTAATGGATGTCTTTTTTGTGCGGAAAGTTAGATTTTGCTGTCCAAAAACATTCAATTGTGGACTTTGGGGTCAGTGGATTGGTCTACAAAGCCGGCCGAGTCGCTGAATTATAGTGGAAATGCGTGTCATAGTTGGTTACTTGTTAGTTCCACCCTACCTGGGAGGGTTGTCCTAAACTCTGCAACAGGTCTCATTATTTTTTCTAAAAAAAGAAATACTTTGTTGCATATATAATTTGAAAGGAAGTAGCTTGCTAGTAGTTTATGTTCGAGAAAGAGCAGATCTCTTGTGAGACGGTTTCACGAATCTTTATCTGTGAGACGGGTCAAGTCTACCGATATTTACAATAAAAAGTAATATTCTTAACATAAAAAGTGATGCTTTTTCATGGATGACCCAAATAAGAGATTCGTCTCACAAAATACGACCCGTGATATTGTCTTACACAAGTTTTTGTCTTCGAGAAATGTGTGGCTCTTTTTTTTTTTAAATACAGGTAAATGGGTGTTTTATCTTTCAAATTTCTCTCTATATATAACTTTATGTTTAGATTTTCATTAACTTGGGAAATAATTTCACTACTCTATTATATTTTAATAAAGAAATATTATAGCTATTTTATATATCATTCTTTATTACTTTATATTTTAACACAATCTATCATGTCTTTCAGTTTGAAATAGTCAATATTTAAATACCCTTGATATAAGTTCAATCGATGAGAAAATCATATGATGCAATTTATCCAAATGAAAAACAAGCAAATTCTTGTACTGTGAGGCTAAAAGAATTGGTTGAGATAGGTAGAACATTATTAGTTTTAAAATTAAGTTATTGAAAGGAATATTAGTAAATATTTTGTATCTGAATAATATGGAACAATTACTGTTAAGGAAAAAGTCCATCAGTACAATCATAAAATACATATGATCAAACATTTATCGCTTCATCAAATGTTATAATTGGTGACAATAAATTCTTGCAACCCATGAAAATCAAATATTTAACATTGACTCGATACTAACTGTAGTTTTTTTTACTGAAAGCTAAGCCTTTCATATAAGTTTTGCCAAAAATTATAGTAAATAATAACGGTACAACTCTAATATTTTAAATCATACACTAAATATTTTTTTTTAAAAAAACTAATTATGGGACTGCCTGAAACATAATTAATTAACCAAGAATTGAAGTGGAAAAAAAAAATAGATAATGTTTAAATAAAACTCATATCAACAATAAGCATGAAAAAAATATTATTATTTTTAATTTAAATTTAAATAAAAACGAATTTAACATGAATTTATGTTATCATCTTAATTTCTTTAGGGAAAAACTTGTATGAGACAGTTTCACGGGTCGTATTTTGTGAGACAGATCTTTTATTTGGGTCATCCATGANAAAAAAAAAAAAAAAAAAAAAAAAACCCTTGACAACGGCCAGTTTAAGGAGGCTGGTTCAGTTAAGCCGTGGTTTGCCATTCGCCCTTTCCCGAGCTGCTGAAGAATCCCAATTAAAATCGACATGGCTAAACCCTAAAGCACAATTTCGGCGAGCATTGGGCTGAGGTGATAACGTTGCGCAGCATTTCTCCTCTAATGGCGTTACAGAAAACAGCAGCATTAACGAAAACCCTTCTGCTGCCTCAAAACCCCGTACAAATTCCCTCATTTCCACTTCACTTCAACAAATCAGCCAAAAAAATCCGATTGAAATGCTCTTTCGATAGTAATTCTGGGCTTTACGAGTACGAACGGTTTGCGGGTTCGGTTCCACAATATCCGAAACCGGCAGAGATTCCTTGGAAGAAGGAGCTCTGCAATTCGGTGCAGCTGATTGGCATTGTTGGGAGTCCCGTCCAAATCAAACACCTTCCTTCTGGTAAAGTCGTTGCATGGTCCCGCCTCGCGGTCAAGAAATCGCAAAGTGAAACCATTTGGTAATCCTTATTTTTGTTGTTGTTGAATCTGAGATCTTCCGGCCTGACTCGACTCAGCTTAACTGGTGCTCTTATTTGGAGTTAATTGTTAATATTTTTGGTTGAATCTATGCGTTTGTTCAATATCATTGGATGAGTAAACGACCAACTACTGTTCTGTTCGATGTCGTGAGCCATTGCCCATTGCTTCCTTCCTAATTGGCAAGCAATTTTGGGGTGTATTTAAGTTGTTTGAATCTCTATCTAATTGGCTGATATTTTGAGTTAGCCTATGTCGTTGTCCTAATCTTGTTACCTGAAATTATTCGCATAAAATTTAAATTTTTTAGAAAAAGTTGTATAATATTAATTTTTTTCAGTAGAGGACCACAATCCTGTAAATCATGTTTCCATCAGAAATGCTACTTTTTTTGTAATATAATTTTTGTGGATAGCGGTACTTTGAAAGTTGTTTCTCACTTCATTTGGCTTAGTCTGATATTAGGTTGGCTAGCATGTCTGTAATGTAACCTCTAAGGATCAGATTTTAGTAATGGTACTTCTGAAACATTTTCATTTATTTGGATAAAGCGGTGGATTAGAAATTTGAACTGACTGGAAACAGAAAGATGGCTTGATCATGGTAATGTACTTATGGAATATACGGGATACATTCCATTACCAAATTAAGGACCTTGAATGAGGAATCTCTTTTTTTTCCTGGCAATAATCTGCCACCTGCATTTGTGCTAGCATACATATATATGTACAATCTCTAATTGATATTAAAGTTATAATTTTCAAGTATCCATCTCATTTCACAAGGCTTAGTGATTTTATATATAAGACCTCTGCTGTGGAAATGGTTGAGAAGGCCGGTAGTCGGGCAAACGTACTTCTCCCAGTCATTTTTGCGTGGTCGTTGTGAGTATGTGTATTGACTTTGATTCTTCATGAGATACCAGGCGTAAAGGGATGTTTTGGCTAAGATCTGTTAATAGGATTAACTCTCTCAGTTATTCGATACGGCATTTAGCAGGAAGATTTCTGTGTTTAATGTGGAAGATTCAATGAACCGCACAGGATTATGATGTGGAGCCATTAGTGTTGCTTGGAAAGGCTTTATGGGTTAAAGTTGATACTTGGTTTAATATGATTCCATGACCTTGGTCATACATTTGATAGCATTTATGTCTTAATGGGTATGTTCCTTGCTAACTTATGACAACCTTTCAGCTAGCATTACCTCATATTTTGTTGATATTTGCAGGATTAATTTGACTTTCTGGGATGAATTGGCTCACGTTGCTTCTGAGCATGTAGAGAAAGGTCACCAAATATATGTCTCAGGTCGCTTAGTCTCAGACATCGTTGAAAGTGAAGATCAGAAGCAGCAGACCTACTATAAGGTTTCTGGCTCTGTTATTTTTACATCACTTCTAGACGCAGACTGTTTCTTGCTAATATATTTTTGCATGTATTTTCTATCAAATTGGACAGGTGGTTGTTCAGCAACTAAATTTCATAGAGAAGAGCCTCTCAGCTGTCTCATTGTACACGGGAGATTCTAATTCCCCTACACCAGGTATTTGACCGCTTCTTCCCCACTTTTCTAGGCAAACAGTTTATGTGGTCTTGCTTCATGTCAATATATGCAACTCTAAAAATGGTTTTAATTAATTTGCAGGCAGGAAACAAAACAATTATGCTGCGAACTCTACTGGTTCACCGGAAGAACTGTGGCAAGCCTTTTTCGCCAATCCCATGGAATGGTGGGATAATAGGAAGAACAAGGTAGTCTTTCTCTCTTTTACCTATCACGTTGCTGATGCCTTCTTTCTTGAAAATGACGTGGTCCATTTTCTTATTCCCATTATTCAATGCAAAGGTTTTAACTATCATTTCTTTGGTAAACCTTATATCTGAAATACCACTAATTATCCTGTCCCTTGTCTACCACTGGGGTTCCTAAGTGCTAATTTTATCTATACAGCGAAGCCCAAACTATCCAGACTTCAAGCACAAAGATACTGGGGAAGCATTATGGGTTGAAGGCAGGTATAATCCACCATGGGTAAAATCACAACTTGCTGTACTCGATTCGAGAATGGAGTCATTCCACGAGCAAAATTCCAGTAAGAATGTAAATTTTATGACTGTCGATAGTCTTGGGCCCTTTTAGCCACTCATCTTTATGATTTCGGGATTTATTAATGTATAGTTCTTAAACTATTCGGAAACCCTTCATTTGTACTGCTTTAAAGCTTCAATTTTTTTCTGTACCCTGTGAAAGTTTGTTCCGTTTCTGTTGCTGCTATTATCTGCTGGTATTTTTGGAGTCGCTTTCTTTCTGAACACTTTGAAGTTCTATAGTTTTGGCGTCGCCTTCTTTCTTAGAACTTTGGAGTGTCTGATCATCAGAGTGATTGACATGAATCCTCCTATATTAGTTAAATACCTCAACACTTTGAAGTTCTATAGCTTTGTGGATTCTCTTCAAAAGTTCAATGCCCGATGGTTGTTTATTGTCGATCATTTGGCATTTGAAACACCGTTTGATACTCGGAGGAGGTTTTGAATATATCTTATAGAATCATTCTAAATTTGAAATCAGGCTCTTTAATATTTATTTTTATCGATAAATTAAATTTATAGATAAAAGAAATTAGATACAACTACTCTCGGCATGCTTACGAGAAAATACGACAATCAGTTTGATGTACATTCCTTGGTCAAAATATCAAAATGATTTGACATTCGGGTATGATAGATGCAAACATCGAAGAACATAAACATGAATCCTCTCAACAAGTTCTTTAAAATTGTTTATAAGAACGGAAGGTGTTACTCTGGACGATTTCGGTAAATAAGCCAAGTGTGTGTTAATATCAGCCAGAGTAAGTACCTTTAGGCATCATTTTTCCTTTTGGTCATTTTCCTGTCGAGTGTAGTTGATCGCAACCCATAAATTTTACAAGGGACCGATTGATCAGTGTTAATTTTTTGGAGATTTGTACTCTTCAGGAATAGTACATACAAATTTGAAATTTATTGATGGGTAATAAGTGCCCTGCTTACCCTTTATTAACTTTGACTTTGATTATACCATTACAGTTAATGTCTAAGAAGATTGAATATGGATATTGGAGGAATTTAGCCCTGGTTTGAGCAGAATAATCTTCAATTTCATATGGGTACACGAAAACAAGACCGAAATAAATTCTTGATCTCATGTCGGCCATTTCTCTTTTCTAATTACAGAATATGCTACAGCAGTAATAAAACAAAAGGGACCAAAACATTGAAGTAGACCATCAACTTCTCTTAGCATCTGTACATAATTGGTAAAAGGAAAACCCTTCTATATATCCATGTATCTGCAGTCTCTGTTGCAGGCCACAAAGCTAAAAATTACAGAGGCCCAAAATTAACCCTTGAAATTTCACCCTCTTCCAAGTAACAAATCACTGAATTTCTTGATTATTAAGAAGCCATTTTGCCAAAAGGGTTGGTTTCTCTTGCATGAAATTGAGAATCTTGTAAAATCCCTTCTTTTTTGCGAATCTACAAGCATCCCAATCCCTTAGCCTCAGATCCCTTCATAATCCTCAGCCTTTTGCAAGAAACAATGAACATATCCCATGGAACATCTCCAACTAGCATCCAATCCCCATCCTTGTCTTCATAAGTTGGTGCAAATTCAGATCCATTGTACCCTTCCCACTCCGAGTAAACACCTATGGTGCACTTGAACATGTTCTCCAATGCCTTGAGTAGATCCAAATAGTTCTGGTATACATTAAGGTCAATCTTCCTTAGATAAGGAGCTCCATCCATGCTCACTTTCACAAAGATCCCAGACGCATCAGATTCCAGCCTCTTCGTCAAAACATTCTTCCGGTAAGATCGAACCGGTGGCCAACCGATAACTTGTGCCCTATGTCATCCACAAGATTCGAGATCAGCACACGATTATTCATTCTACATAAAGAAAAAATCTATATATATATATGTGTGTGTGTGTGTGTGTGTGTGTGTGTGTGAGTGTGAGTGTGTGTGTGTGTGTTATGTATTCACAAACTTACTTCGGAGCTGGGCCGTCGCATTCTTGGTTTCCAGTACCCTTTTGGGTTGAAATATCCATTTCAGAAGAAGATCTCTTGTTGTTCTTGACAGATTGAAGCTGCTCGGATTCTTCTGTTCCTGGTAACCCTAATCTGAGCTCAGTCGCTTTCAGATTTAGATCGTTCCCGAAAACCGTAATCGCTTCCATTTCTTTTGATAAAATAAATTAAAGATTGGCAGCACTTCTCTCTGTAAATTTTCTGTATTGCTGCTTAATTAGTGGGGAGAAATTTGTTTTGTGAGGAAAGAGTTTTATAGGGAGGGGATTGTACGTGTGCATGAAACTGATAGACTCCATAATTCATGGTCCCCATGCGACCATGCTCTCATGCCCGCGNCTGATTAATCAATTGCCGTGTAAAAAGTATAAATTAAATTTTTTATTATGAGATAATTGATGATAAATAATAGCTGTATGAAATAATTATTGGGATGCATGCCCACGTTCACTTGTGGGGACAAGAATTTATATGTAAAGATAGAGGTGTTGGTCAGATAAGGGACAGAGTCTAGGCCTACTTTGAGACAAGAAGGGAACACGAGTGGGACAACTACAAAAGGCTGTGTTCTATGCATCGGTGTGAACGACTCTTGCTATAATAGCAAACATTACATTTAAATTCTGAAAATTATTTTTTTGACTCAGTGGAATATTAAGGAGAAAAATATTAAATATACTACCCATCTTCCAAAAATAGTTTCCATGGACCATAATATCCTCCTACGTACTTAATATGGTTTCCTATCTGAATTGGTGTATTATGTTAGTACTTGATTTATTATCATAAGTTCGATTCTTTTTATAAATACCTTCTCGGATGAGTCAGTCATTGAAAATTACTTAATGCAGTTTCCTTGATTAGTATAACTTGGAGATTATTGCATTAATACGAAGGTTTATAAGAATAACGTAACAAAAGATATCATAAAACAATATCTATATTAAATATTAAGGGCAAGGGGTAGACCCTCAATCTATAGCATATAAAGTATTTGATCCCAACCATGTATTGTTGGTTCTTTTTTCTTTTTTTACTTTTTGCATTAAAAAGAAGGGATATTGTCGGAGGGATGGGTTTAGGAAGTTTGAAATATGAAGGATTGTTGATGTTGAAAGTCAACTTTTTGCATTCATGGCAGCCAAAAGTAGTGATATAAAATTCAAGTTTAATTGTATTGCGTAATTTTCTAATCAAAAAAATGTTTTTTCTTATGTTATACTAGCAATTTAACGTCATCTTGGAACAAAGTTTATCGTGTTTATTCTGCCCATAACTTTTTTGTTTTAGAAAATAAACATTTAAAACTAGTATTTTGCTTTCATTCAAACAAGATATAATGTAACTTTAGAAAATTTTAAGGTCAACGTAAACTACATACATACAAGTTATCAAATTTTTTATGTATTCTAATTAAATTGTTTTAATGACATAAATTGATTATGATAGGCATGTTTACATGTTTAAAATTTAATTTTATATTAGAATGCATAAAACGTTATTTTTAAAGATTATTCGAGACTCGATCGAGGAACGGAGACCATATGAGGAAAAATATTTTATTAAATAATTATTTTAATTGTTTAATGTATGATGTATTTTAAATGAAATTTTCGAAAATAAGGTGTTTTGAGGTGGTTTTATATGATGAGTCGTGTTTTAAACTGATAATCGATTTTCGATAAAAATAGAGACTTTTTGAGAACTCGTCTAATATTTTCACAAAATTTCTTAAACAAAATATTTTAAATATTAATTATTGGGCTTAATGGGCCTATTGTACCTACGTTAATGAGCCTAAACTTGCACCATGTAATTTATTCATTAAATAAGGCCCTAACACCTTAACTTAAGCACACATATCAGCCGCCCACACCCCTAGAAACCTACTAGGAACTCCTCATCAGCTGTGAGACACACACCAACACATCCAAGGGTGAAAACACGAGTTTTGGGGGAGAAAATTCAGCAAGGGCCTCCTATCCGCCAACGTTCCTCGCATCGTCAAGTTGTTTTCGTGCTTAATAAACGCAAATGCACTCTTTAATCTCTTTTTTCTCATCTATCACATCATATTATATGTTTGATGCATGTTTGCATGAAAAAAAATTATGAACCCTTGTATTATTTTCGTTTTTATACCATAATATGCCAAGAACTCAAGTTTTTGTGATCCAAAACTTATGTTAACATTGCACAAAGGGACTGCCATGGTAGAGACATCATAAGGGACGATTTCCAATCACTACAAAAAAAAGGGGTTAGCGACGGTTTTGGTTAAGCGACGGTTTAGAAAACCGTAACAGGAAGCCGCGTCGCTATTTTGCAGCGACGGTTTCCCAAAAACCGTCGCTACAAGCGACGGTTTTTGGGAACAAGACCGTCGCTAATTTAGCGACGGGTTAAATACAAACTGTCGCTAATATTAAGCGACGGTTTTAGATAACCGTCGCTGCATAAAAGCAACGGTTTCTAAAAACTCGTCGCTATACTAAGCGACGGTGTTTAAATATCCGTCGCTATATTAAGCGACGGTATTTGAATATCCGTCGCTATATTAAGCGACGGATTTTCTAAGTACCGTCGCTATATAAAGTGACGATTTTTCAAAGGACCGTAACATAATTAAGCTACGGTTTTCTGTAAAAAAAATTAAAAGTCATCAAAATACTTGGCAAAATTTCAAAAATACAATACACCACAAATATTAAATTTTCGATAAAAAAAAACTTTAAAAATCTTACTTGCGCGAAGATATGCAGATCCACGTAACGCTGAAAGATTACACCGACGAGCAAATCTACGAAATTAATACAAAAAAAGTTAGTACAATAAAAAAAACAGAAAATGCGAAAAAATTGATAGAATTCCGCTAAAAAATAAAAAATCCGAATATGAGAAAATCGCTGCAATTTGTTCGCGAACTTCGGTATATAAAGAATTATAGCGACGGTAGTCGAAAAACTCGTCGCCATTAGCGAAAGTTTAAAACAAACCGTCGTCAATCTAGATCGGCGACGGTTATGCTTAACTGTCGCTATTGGCGACGGGCAATAAACCCGTATAAACCGTTGCAAAATAATGCGACGTTTGTGATTATACCGTCGCACATGGCGACGGGTATATTACCCGTCGCACAAAATAGCGACGGTCTCATTAAACCGTTGCTAAAATAGCGACTGTTTTTGTAAAACCGTCGCTATGATAGCGACGGTTGTTGATAAACCGTCACTTACTTTAGTAGACGACGGGTTTATGAATAACCGTCGCTATATGAGCGACGGTTGGTCAAAACCCGTCGCTAATGTAGCGACGGTTTATCAAAAACCGTCGCTAATCTTTGACTGTGATGGTTTATCAAAAACCGTTGCAAAAGAAGCGACGGTTTATAAAAAACCGTCGCTATAGTAGCAACGGTTTATCAAAAACCGTAGCTATTCTATCCGTTTTTTTGTAGTGAATAGCTTTAAGGGTCACAAGAGACATGGCTAAGGGTTGGACATGAGCTAGGGAAGGGCTGAACAAAAACCTAGAGTTTAAGGGCAAGCTAGGGCACAACTTGTGTTTCTACAAGGGCACGTCCTTTGATGTTGTTAGGGCATGACCAGGAGACCTAAGGGGATGATAGGATGGTCCTAGGGTGGTCGCACGAGGCTTGGCTCGAAGGCTTGTGTGACCGCGTTGGAGTAGAGGGCCGCACATGGCATGAGTGATCGGGTTTGAGGGGATGGGGCTTCTAGGTCTTTTAGGCTTGGTCCAGTAGGGTCCCTAGGGTTTGGTCATGGTCCTAGGATGGTTAGCTAAGGACTGGATAGGCTGGTTAATGGCCAGGACCGAGGGTTGCATGGTTAGGATGGCTAGGGTTTTCGAAAATAGGGGCAAGGGTTGAGTGGGTGTCCTAGGCTAGTCCAATGGTTTAATGAGCTTGAATTGGGTTTTATATAGTTTAGTTAGGTGTTACTAAGCTTTGGTTCAAGTTTGGTTAAGTTTCGAGTCCATACGAGTTAAAATCGGGATGTACGTCTAAGTTGAGAAATTAGTCGAGAAGCTTAAGTATACGTCTAAGAAATATTTATGGACATATTTTAAGGTGTTATGTTAAAGTTGGAATGATTTGGATCGTAGTTTTATGATCTAAGGATAAATTGGGAGAGTTAGGGTTTCAGGGGCAAAATATTCATTTTACGCCTGAAACATATTAGACGTCCTGGTAGTACACTGAATGTTGTAAATATTGTTAAAATGTTTATGGAATTTTATGATGAAATGTTAATGTTAAAAGATATGTTGGATGCTTGTTTTAAAAGAAAAATGATTTATATGTACATGAATTTTTATAAGTGATGGAAATATGAAAAGTTGAAGGAGGTGAATTGATTGTGACTAATACGATGATATGATGATATGCAAGGCCAAAGCTCAGTTGATGGGTGAGAGTGTCGCTGATATCCCCGTCGTCCGGTACCATGATAATACGTAGATGAATCCATCGACCTATAGCTAATACGAAATATGATATGATATGTTTAAAGAAAAATGTTAAAGTTTATGTTCATGAAAAGCTATTTTATTAAAAGTATTTTCACTGTTGCTTGTGAATGTATATGTATTACTTGCTATCATAGTTAAGGTTTGCTGAGTCAATATACTCACTAGGTGTGATCGATGCAAGTGAGCATGAGATTGATGTTAATGGATGTCTTGATGGTTGAACTAGTTAGACTGAAGATGCATACATCCTGAGGACCGTCGCTAGTTTTCCGCAGATAAATTTACGTTTATGATTTATGATTACTTAAATATTTTTACGACTTATGATGCCTTTTAGAGGTTTTTGAGAGGATGTTAGAGTTAAGTTTATTTTTGAAATAATGTTAGTTAGGTTGGTTGATGTTTACGATTTGATGCTTTGAATTACTTTCTTTTAGATTTTTAAATATTAGGTTGGTTTGTTTATTTTTAAATGGTGCAAAACATTTATATTTTAAATGTTTAATGTTTCGGCCGAAAGAATTATATAAAAAAAAATTCTAATACTTTTTAGGAAAAACGAGTAGTTGACGTTTCATATAAAATACCCCAAAGAGAATTTTGACCATATAACTAAAATACCAAGAACCAAATTGGAATTTCTTCTTATCTTCCCAAAATACCCTACATTTTGCTTTTTAAAATCTTTTATTATTTAGGGAAAAAATTACTTTAATCGTGTATATTTTGTTTTTTTGCGCTTGTAGTCCTTAATATCATTATTTTCAACTTTATTTCTTATCTTTCATTTTTTGATAATTTTCGACTTTTTTTAATCCGCAATACTAATATATAAATACAAATATTAACGTCATATCAACATTATATTAGTGATATATCACCGTCATATATCAATTAAAATTTCCTCGAGAATAATGTTCAAGTGCATAAAAGTCATATGTAACAAATAACTAAAATTACAAAGATAACAAAGGACAAAAAATCTTCACCTCCACACTTGACTCGAAGAGTTGGCTAATATACGGCTACAACCCATCTGGGTCTGGTCCCCAGATTGTCTGTAAATAGGATTCGTATTCCACGTGTTATTATTAACTGATGGACCCTAATTTTATCGGGTTAGTTTGTTTATGCTATTCGGGGCGGGTACATGCACGTGGCCATTAGCTCCCTCGAATTAGTGATTATAATATTTATATTCACTATTTTCTACAAATTTATAGTAATTTCATAAATTATTTTAATAGTTTCATGCATCGAGGTTAAATAGTTAACTGATGTTATTTTACAAATTTTCTCTGATAAATGAATGCCAATATTCTAATTTTTCAATATTTAATCCCATCCTTTATCAAAATTTTAGGCATTCAACTCTTCACAAAAATATATATAAATATAGGATATATTAGTAGTGTCCAAATGGGTATTGTATTAAGCTTCACTTTATAATTATTAACAACACAATTATTAAAATTACTAAAAATCTATTTGGTCGAGTTTACAAGTTTTTGAAATAGCTAATAAATCTTATTTTTTTAAAAAAAAAAAGTGGCCGGAAATAATTTTTTTTAGGGTTTTGCGAAAATTAAAAACCATGCACCAATTATGTGCTAACAAGTGGATTTGGATAAATTAGGCTTGCTGGCATTCTCTTCCCCTAGGACCACAAACAAGAGGGTACACCGTACGCTCCTTCAATTGATTAGAGCTTGGACGGATAGACAATTTTGGGACGTTTCTCAAAACTATCGAGAAGTTTATATGTATCAATTTGATATGTGTCGACTCTTCGTTGTATGGAAATGAACAAACCCAATTTTGGTTAGTAGAAACGATCTATCTAAATGCGCATTTTTGCGTTTATAGTTCGTCAAAATTGTGGTTGTAGTGTCGTACATTAATTTTTTAAAAACATCCATCCAATTTTTATCAGAGTCCGACATAACAGCGTCAAACATTGCTGGAATAATGTTGAATATTACCAATATGACGTTAGATATTGCTGACATTTTCGTCTAAAATCGAGAAGTCAGATAAAAATGTACTAAATATGAAAACAAATCAATTTATTGTACTAATATCAAATTTTGAACAAATAAAAATCTAAAACCTATAGATCATCTTAAATAAGGGTGTTCAAACTTCGGATAAAACCGAAAATCCAAACTAAAAAAATCGAAAACCGAACTGAACTGAATCGAAAGTCGAATTTTGTAATTCAGATATAAATATTAAAACCGAAGTTTATTTGGTTCGGTTTCGGATTATATATGTCAAAACCGAACAAACCGAAATTTCATTAAATTAATAATTTTTTTATATTTTTATTTATATTATATATTTTGATATGATATTTAGTGAATGAAAACTATTTTGAATAATTTTTAGTTGATTGTTATGTGTTTAATTAATTTAGACCTTATATTTAAATATTTTACTAAGAAAACATGTAGAAAGTTAACATATTATATTTTACAATATATTTATATTATTAATTTAAATAATTATAGCAAAACCGAATTATCCGACCGAAATAACCGAACCGTTTTGGTAGAAAACCGAACCGAAGAAAAATGGTTCGGATATCGAATTATATATTTCTAAAACCAAAAACCGAAAAAATCGAAATAAAAAACCGAAAACCAAACCGACCGATGAATACCTCTAATCATAAATGGCCAATTTTGGTTTTTTTTTTTTTTTTTACTGATATAATTCGATTCACAATCTAAATTTTCAAAGATAATTTACTGAAATATTTTGAAATTGTATGCAGAAGTTAAGAAATATTTAAAATAAACTCTTATAAACATTACAATTTAGTTGTAGAACGACTAAGGAGATCCTTTGTCTAAGAAATATAAGCATTTTGATCTAAAATTGGTACAGAGTACACACGTGTGAGGCATTAAATGGTGATGGCAAATGTGGGCCTCTATCACACGTGGGTTTAATCTTGGGCTCGGACTTTTGGGTCCAATTATGCATACTGCGACAAAAATAAGGCCCACCTGCTTACCTTCTGGTTTCCCTGTCCGCCAATGATTGTTGGGTTTGGGCCACACCTCGGACGTGGTCTATCATACTCCACACCTTTTTTTTAAAAAAAAAATCTGAAATAAAGATTATGATAATAATCTCTTATTACAAAGTTTTATCTTAATAGAACCAAAAAACTTGGTTGCACGGTCTATTTTTATTGACAAAAATTTGTGTGACACGATCTCACGGATCGTATTTTGTGAGACGGATATATTATTTAGGTCATCTATGAAAAAAGTATTATTTTTTTATGCTAAGAGTATTACTTTTTATTGTGAATATCGGTAGAATTGACCCGTCTCACAGATAAAGATTCGCGAGACCGTCTCACAAGAAACCTATTCATTTTTATTTTACTATATTTTAATAAAGTGTCAATTTTTTAGTTAGCGGATATGACTTTCTTTTCACAAAACATATGTTTTGTAGTAAAAATTTGTGTGAGACGGTCTCACGGATCGTATTTTGTGTGACGGATATCTTATTTAAGTTATCCATGAAAAAAATATTACTTTATATGCTAAGAGTATTAATTTTTATTGTGAATATTGATAGGGTTGACCCGTCTCATAGATAAAGATTCGTGAGACCGTCTCACAAGAAACCTACTCACGTTTCATTCCTTACACCACCAGTCCTCTTATTTTATTTGTTTTTTTCTTTTCTTTTAAATTCATTATTTAAATTACATTTTAGTCCCTAACTATTTTTCATAATTATGAATTGACCCTCATTTAAATATAAATCAATTTTGTTACCCAAAATAAAAAAAAACAAACAATATACAAACACGCAAAGCGTACCAAAATACAAAACATACACATTTCGTTCCCCGCAATGCATGAATATGGATAGCTTCAAGAAAAGAAGAATGTCACAAAAATATAATCTCCATTTTTCAAATTTTTTATATTATATTTGAAATATTTCTCCCCTTCCTACCATCAAATCTCCATCTTTAAATTATCGATATAACCTGATTTGTTTGATTCATGATAAGAATTCGAACCGAACAAATATAATTAAGGATGATAATGGGCGAGTACGTCTTCCACATCTCCTTCTCGCCGGAATCCAAAAAATAATTAACTATTTTTAAACATTATTTAAATTTTAATTTCTAAATTAGTTATAATAATTAGATGAATATCAAGATTCATATAGATATTTTAAAAAAAAATTAACATTATGACAATATATGATAATGACATTACTAATTTCGTATCAAAACATATAAATTCTCAAATAAAATAGTCTAGCTTAAAAAAAACTTTAACATAATATTTTATCATACTTAAAAAAAGAGAAATATTTATTTTATATGGTCATTCAACTTGAGTAAAATAATTAGAAATTTTGGTTAAGTTTAGAATCAACCCAATAGTGATCGATTAAAAATCAATCANTTTTTTTTTTTTTTTTTTTTTTTTTTGGTTCGGTATGATTTTTGTCCACCCCTAAATTATTAATTTCCATGAAAATATGGGAAACCCGCATCATCCAACTGCCTTGGTCATATTTAATAATTATATTGGTCATTTTAATGGATATATAAAAATACTCTTTTCTCTTCCAATGAAATCTATTATAATAAGCTATTTTAGTAAATTTTAAAAATTATTCTTATAATCCTTATTATTCATCTGATTGCAGTTCCATAATTGTCGCTCCAATCCAGCACCAAATTCAATGCAATCAAATGCAATATTGCTCCGCTGTAATTTAAACATTTTTTTTATTTAAATTTCTTAAATGATTTAGTTTAATTGAATTATTTTATATTTCAATTAAATAATAAAAGTAATAATTTTTTTAATTTTTAATTTCAAATAAATATTAAATTAATTTTATTTAAAATTAATTTAAAGAAATATAGCGCTATATAAAATTACGAGAATATTATATTTTATTGCAAAAATACAGTAGTTAGAGATAATTTTTATATAGAACTAATGTAGCGAAGAATTCAGTTCACTTTGTTAGGTATCTTAGAAGTCGTTCAGGGTCAAATGTCCAAGGAGCTGAATCACCAGAAAAATATCAAAATTGCGCGTGCTAGCAAGCTAAAAAAGCGCTACTGGAAAAAGAGCTTCACATCCCCCTTCTTGCATGGGCTAATTCCTCTGGATCCTAACAAGAAATTAAGAACAAATGCACGTAATCAATGGCCACAATTTATATTATATAACGAAGTATTACTCATATTACTAGGAAAAGACTATTCAAGAGAATAGAACAGGAAAATGTAAGAAGTGGCAGAAATGTGGAAAATCAGTACTATTTAACCTGCATCGCATTGAGTTGATGACGGTAAAGGTGAAATCCATCTGTGGGAAGTACAATAGCAACTTCTTGAGAATCAAAGTATGAAGATTTTTTGGGCCACAACTCATTGACGTAGAGAACTACCTCAGATGCAAGAGTACTCTTTCCTGCACCAGGTAGGCCACACAGACCAATATCATGCCTGCAAGCTGTTGAAGCTTATTATTCCTACAGTTTAAAACAAGAATAACTTTTTAGATCAGGTGATTGGTCATTTCTTTTTAGAGAACTTTCAAGATCAGGTGATTGGGCTTAATTACTTAAGAACAAGGATTACTCTACATTGACATGTAAAAATATACATGCAATCGGTATTTACTGATACTGTTTTTCTTCGTTCATTGAATTGTGTGAAGTGCTTGTGAGCTCTTTCCCAGACAAGAGGGATTGGCTCAGTTCAAAAGAAGAAAAAAAGTGGGAAGATTCCATCATCAGATGCTCTCTGACATTGAATCAATGTCTTGCCAACATACAAAGGCAACAAAATATCAACTTGTTTGAGGTAGTAAAACATGGCATACGCTGAGTCTACGACTGGAACTTCCTTCAGATGACAATGTCAAACCTGGTAAAATCAATTTTTTAACAAAAACAACTGTAAAGGGCTTCAAGAAATGCAATTTTTTTTAAAATCTATCGTTTCTAATTTAACACAAAAATAGGTGCATGTCACTGTATATTTGATTTATAATTTGAATGGCATATAGAAACTGAAAAAAAAAAACCTGCAGATTATTTTTATTCCAAGTTAAAATTCCAGTATGAACCACTAAAGGCCTCAAGTCTCTCGCCATAGGAGACAACCGAACCTGATTCCAATTGGGAAACCAGGCCTTTTTCAGTACAAATCAAATATTGCATGGGGCTGGCTCACCCAACCAATCCAAGTACAAAGTTATTTAATTACGTGCTTCATTCAATACAGAAATGTTGTCACATTTTCTTTGATTTTAGTTAAAAAGTAGCATTTTGGAAAATTATAATATTGTACACATATGTTTTGACTTTTGCCAAGGAAACCCGTACACACACTTTTTATATCTCTAAACTCCTCCTAATGCTTATACAAGTTTAAATACGCGATTTTTTATTTTTTTATTTATTTTTGTATTTTGATCTGTTAATCAAATATGTGACTAAAATACGAGAATTACACAACATATGCAGACGAAAGTACAGAATCAGAAGCGGCCAATCGTCAGTCACTCGAATAAGAGTATCACAAGGTAACAAATTGTTTATGCGAAGAAAAACATGCAATTTAACTCTGGAAAATAGCCTATAGCTAGAGTCAAGACCTGAGCCATTTAATTACGTCTTTTTTAATTATCTAAATTTTGGTATTCACACCATCAACAATATATTTATATAATTATTATTAAATTTTTAATATTTTGTATCAAAATTAATTTATCTTTTTATAACATTAATACTTGAAAAATTATATAAGATTTAATAAAAATTTAAAAAACAAATAATTTTTGTTGATGGTGGCGAATTTCCTTGTTATCACTCAAAATATGATCCCATTTTGGTTTTTAACTTAATTCTTGTTTGGGTTTATTTGAATTTGGCTCGAAAGCCATTTATTGATATATATATGATGGAAATGCTCCATCATCATTTGCATTTCATTGTGCTCGACAGCTTGCATGGGTAGGTAATTGGTTGACAAGAAGAGGGAAATTCGCCTTCATCATTTGCGTTTCAGACGGTCGATGTGCATCCACATGGTTTTCACATGGCCTCCCCATGGAACCCACTTAATTGCCAAAAAAATTAACTTTTTTTTTTTATTTTTGATAACTTTTATTTTTAGTCCTGTAATCCGTATTTTTTCACTTTTGGTTCTATTTTGACTGAGTCCATCGTGTTTGTCGGTAAAAAAAAAACCAAAAATAAAAGAAGAAACATAAAAACATAAAAAGATTCTCACGAATCTTTATCTGTGAGACGTGTCAATCATATCGATATTCACAATAAAAAGTAATACTCTTAGCATAAAAAATAATATTTTTTCATAGATGACCCAAATAAGATATCCGTCTCACAAAATACGACCCGTGAGACTGTCTCACACAAGTTTTTGTCATATAGAGTAGGTCTTTCATTATATGGTCTCACGAAAAGATCCGTGAGACGGATCACTCATGTCCATATTTACAATAAAAATTAATATATTTGACATAAAAAGTAATACTTTTTCGTAGATGACCCATATAGAATATATGTTTCACAAAATTGACCCGTGAGACCGTTTCACAAGAGTTTTTGTGTTGAGTTTTTACCTTGTCATGTATGCTATTATCCCCAAAATAAACTTTTCATGATTTAAATTTCATGTATAACATAAAAATCATTAATTTAATTATTCCAAAATTTAATCTTTTCTTTCTAAATTATTCTCACCTTCTTCTTTTTTTTTTAAAGAAGGTATTCTCACTTTTTTAGTGAAATATAGGATTAATTATTATTAAAAAACAATGATTAAATTTATTTCTTCTAAGTTTATTATTATTCATATGATTGAACTATAGAGATGAGGAATGGCACGTGTTAACAATCCATTTGAGGGCATGACTATGATTGTTAACAATCCAAATTATAATATATAATATTAAGCGTCACTCTTACATTCACCAACATCACACATACAAACACCTAACAAAAAACAAAAAACAAAAAACAAAAAACCCTAATCCTATAATTTAACCATATATTCATTCTTTTGTAACAAATATATGTTAAAAAAAAGGTGGCAAAAATTAATCATTTTTTTTAAAAAAAACTATGTATAATATATGTAACATTGCATTTCTCGTCTTATATGTTTGATTATTTGCACCTTTGATCTCCTAAATTGTCAAAATTGAGTTTAGCTTGATAATAAATTTAATCATTTTTCATTGAGAATGATGATGTGATAATATGCACATGAGTGTCATGCATGTTAATGTCAGGTTACCACCACGTTGAGAAAAAAAACCAAAATCACAAAATTAAAAATAAGAGCGGATTAAAATTGAAATTTGACAACATAAATGATCATAATCACAAAGAGATAAATATACATTAATTTCCCCTATATTATATGTGAATATATTTTTTTCCAATTTTAGGGCATGTACCTCCTCAGTTATTTGCTCTCACTACAAACTAGGTCTATTTCTACATGGTATTGGATTATGACGTATATAGATGCATATTATCGGTTTTCATAAATTGATTGAAGGAAAACAAACTCAACTTGTAAGGAGAACTAGCGATCTCTTGAAGACAAAAAGATGCAAAATCTATCGCAATGAGTTCATAACTTATTAGATCGAGTTTTTCATCCATGAAATGAATAAAAATTTAGTTATTGACATCAAAATATTCCGAAGAAAAATCGATCCAAGATTTCAAATACTTGGAAAGAAAATAGAAAAAAATCCAAAATAAACGAATAGTAAAAATTTAAAATATGACGACTAGTGTATCACACAACTTTTGTGAGACGATATCACGAGTCAATTTTGTGAGACAGACACCTATGAAAAAATATTATTTTTTATGTCAAGAGTATTACTTATTCTTGTAAATATAAGCAGAGTTGACACGCATCATAAATAAAGATCCGTGAGACTATTTCATAAGAGACCTATATTTAATTTATTCAAATGTTTCTATATTCATTATTTTTCTAAATCATGAACCATTTTTTTTTTCTAGCGTAGCTTTCTAAGAGTCAAAAACCCATGGAAGATATAACTTAAAGGGCATTTAACTTGAAAGATAAATGCCAATTCTGGCATGTCTTGGACTCTTGATATTCTTCTCCAATTCAGGTAAAATACATTCTTTAATCATTTCATATTTAGGGGCTACGTCTCTTACTTGATCCTTAAAATCAATTTCTTGCAATTATTTTGTCAATTCAAAGTAAATATAAAACCTAGTGTTTCATATATATAAGAAAGGTACATGTACGTATTGGTGAAAAAAAGATCGAAAAGTTGTAATCAAAGGACTTATAATCCATCTATCTATTTCTATGGTATTTGTTAAATTTAAGATTCTTGAAATTTAAATTTGATTTCCAGCGTTAGATCAGTGCCATGTTATGCACTCAATGTTAATAGCACAGATGATCAAAATCGCAAAAAAATCAAAATTTTATATAAAAAAACCCATTTGTTTCTTTTTTCAAAATATGCACTTAATAATTAATATATATGGATTAATTAAAAAAAACACACTCAGAGAGATTTGTTGTCACTATTGTTAAATATGAAATAGAATAATATCGTCAAACCATAGCGAAATTGTAGTCACCATATGTGTGTAACGTACGTGACTTGGACATCTTTTTATATTTTCGGAGCCTACCAATGTCCCCATTCATGTTAAGACACACTATTAGGGATACCTAATTATTGTCATTATTATGATATATATATAATGGAGACAAATAAATATCTTTCCTTTTCATATTCTCCAATTTATTTTCATGAAATTTCTGTAACAATAACATACACCTAAGTCCCCATGATCATGCATGCACGATACTCCATCATTAAATGAATTTTTTTACTTTGTTGATTACAAGGTATAATGAAAAATTGTTGAAAGTCATTAATCAAGACAAAATCAAGAAATTTTAAAATATATTTTATTTTTTTGAAAATTATAAGTTCCTTGATTAATATCCCAAAATCCATGTAATCACCCTACATACAAGTCTCTCCTTCTTTCTTTTTTAACTTGTGTTTCAATCTGCAGCTTAATGTATTGAATTTATATTGAATGGAAAATTAAATAGGTCATGTAGTAGGCTTTTACACACATACACATATTTATATAAAATGAGTTTCAAATGACCTTTAACTTTCTGAAAGTTCAAATGACATTTGATATTTCTAAATGGTCTGATAAATTTTACTTTTTTGAAATGTTAAATAACTTTTGATTTTCTGAAAGGTCAAGTAAATTTTTTTGGAAGGTTAAATAATATTTAATTTTCCAAAAAGTCAAATAACATTTGACATTCTGATAGGTCAACATTTTCTTATATACATATCTTCCTCATTTTCAATGAATAACTTGAAAGAATTTTCTCTCTAAACTTTCTTCCTATCTTGAATTTTGTCATTGATATTTCTTCTAAATCGTGATAAAGTTCAGATTATGTTCAGTTCGTCTGTGCCAGACTTTTTGCTAAGTTGTTACAGGTATCACCGTTGTATCATGGAAAACAATCCTCCATGGTGAACCTTGGAGCTCTGTAGGAGAGAACCAATATGTTTTAAGAAAACTGTAACATAATACAGGCCTCAGTTTGGTTTCGTTTTCTTCTAACTTTATCTCTATAAGATCGATATGCATTGGTTCAAATATTATACGAAGTCTAATTTATTTTATTATTTATAATTGTATTGCAATTTATAATTGTAATACAAGTTCATCCATAATCAATTTTTTGAATATTATCCCCGTTTCCCCCAACAATCTTAACATATTTGATTTTCGCAATATTCATTACGTGGTTTGTGTTTCAGATATGGCTAGCAGTTCGAATGACTTGAATGGGCCAAAGGTCATTCCCTTTAATTCTAAGGTCAGTGCTTCTACTGCTGCGATGCCAGTGAACCATACATGCTGATAAATTAGTGAAATTCGATGGGTCGAATTTCAAGAGGTGACATCAGAAGATGTTCTTCTATCTTATTACCTTGAACTTGGCAAGGTTTTTTGACTGATTGAAAAACTGCCTCCGGCTTGTAAAGATTTTAAGAATTATCTGAACATAAACAAAAAGAGATGAATGTGGAAAAACTAATTGCAGGCTCCGCATTGAAGAAAAAACAAGGTATCTGATATGAGGTTTTTCAATCCTTCTATGGCTATAACCAACATCTCGAGCATGGAAATAACTCGAAAGTCAAGAAATTGATTGGGTTATATGGTATCGGTGTCAAGTTGGGACCCAATAAAATTGCTATCAAGAAAAAATTTCCAAGAAAATGCTTCATTAACTGTGGTGGTCCGGGTCACACGGCTTTTGAATGCAAGAAACCGAAGAAAAATAAAGAGATAAATATGGTGTACACCAAGTCTCAGGAGTTCTCTAATATGAATCTATGTGCTATTATTTCTGAATTGAACTTGTGGGTTCAAACCCACGAGAGTGGTGGATTGTGTACATGGGAAACTCTACTACATCTGATATAAATGGTCAAGAAAAAGTGATCTTGAAATGACTTTTGGAAAAGAACTAGCTCTAAAAAAATGTGTTGTATGTGACAGAAATTCAAAAGATTAATATGGTGTCCGGTTTGCTTTTGAATAAGCACGACTTTCGTATTGTTTTTTTACTCAGAATTTTTTTTGGGTCAAAATGTGAAATTCTTGTTGGAAATGGTTTTTTATATGTTATTGATGATTTTTTAAGCTCAATGCAATGACAATTAAGTCGAAATTAAATAAAGTGGCTGCTTCTGCTTATTTGTTTGAGTCTTCCAATTTGTGGCATGATAAACTAGGACATGTTTGAAACAGTTCCTTGATTAATTAACTTGAAAAACATACCCACATTTCATATTGATAAAAAAAACACAATGCGAAACTTGCGTTGAAGTAAAATTAACAAGATCGTCTTTCCAAACTATTGAAAGAAATGATGAACCCCCCTTGATTTAATTCAATAAGAGATTTACGATTTAAAAAGAGTGCAAACACATAGTGAAAGTAAATATTTATTAATTTTATTGAGTATAACACAAAATTTGGTTATATGTATCTTCTTAAAAGTAAATATGAACTCCTAGAAAAGTTTGTACTTTACAAAAGTAAAATTGAAAATCAAATTAACTAACAAATTAAGGTGCTAAGAAGTGATCGTAGAGGTGAATATAAATAACAATTTGCTGAGTTTTGTGCTCAACATTAAATCATACACGAAAGAACTGCACCTTATTATCCTTATCAAAATGATATAGCAAAAAAAAAAAGAATTGTTCTTTGAAAAAAATGATGAGTTCATTGTTGTTGAGTTATAATTTACCAAAGAACATGTGGGGCAAAACTATTTTAATAGCTAATTTCTTTTTAAATAAGATGTCTCGAAAGAAACAAGATAAAATTCCAATACGTAGTTCTCGAAATAAAATTCCAAAGTTGCAGTACCTATTCAAAAGAAGGTAAAAATAGGACCAAAAGTTGTTGATTCACTACAAGAAAAATCAACATAAAAAACACAGCTACGACAAAGGTTTTTACTAAAACCGTTGTCGTATGCTTTTTGACAACGGTTTTAATGAAAACCGTTGTCGTAGGTGTGTTTTTTAAACAAAAGAAAACGGTTTTATAAAAACCGTTGTCTTTTGGGTGTCAAAGACAACGGTTTTTAGGGTCAATGACAACGGTTTTGTAAAACCGTTGTCTGTTGAGCGCTTTTTAGGGTAAAAGACAACGGTTTATAGAAACGTTGTCTATTAGCGTGTTTTTTTTTTCAATTTACAACGGTTTTCTTAAACTGTTGTGGAAAAGGTGATGTAAAACGTAGCAAAATCGTCGCTATAGTTAGCGACGGTTTTATGTAAACCGTTGCGAATTTAAAAATAGTGACGGTTTGGCCTACAACCGTCGCTATATATAGCGACGGTATAATATCTGTCGCTATATTTAGCGACAGTTTTAAATAAATCCGTCGCATATTTTTACTTAGCGACGGTTGTTATTACACCGTCGCTAATTTTCGCGACGGTGTTAGCATAACCGTCACTAAAATTAGCGACGGTTGAAAAAACACTGTCGCAAATTATAAATCGCCGACGGGCCATTAATAAACCATCGCTATTAACGACGGTTTAACCAAAACCTGTCGTAACTCTTCTATAAATACCCACTCACTCTGTCCATTTTAAAACACACAACTTCACAAAACTTAAAATTTTTCTTACATAATTTCAGTTTCGGTAATTTTAAAAAATTGTTCCAAGTTTTTGAAATCCCCGCTTATTTATGTAAATTTTTTCGTTTTAGTTTTTGTTAAATTTTTAAGTTTTAGATAAGATCTTAGTCTATTCAAATTACAAGTTTTTTTAGAATTATTAAATTGTTAAAAGTAATTTTTTTTTATTTTACTGAAAATATTAGCGACGGAAATCATGAATGAACTGTCGCTAAATTTAGCGACGGAATGCATTGCCTAACCGTCGCTAATGTTAGCGACGGTATTAAAAATCGTCGCTAACTAGCGATGGTTTAACAAAAATCCGTCGCAATATTTATGTGCGACGATTTGTTAAAAACCGTGCAAATTGTAGCTTCAACAACGGATAAAAATCGTTGTCACCCTTTAACCACATGAGCTTTAACAACAGTTTTAAAAGACCTACAACAACGGAGAAAAATCGTTGTCGTAGGCCTTTTTTCTTGTAGTGATTGCATTTTCAATGGATACGCACAAAACAGTAGTTTTTATCATTTCCTTTTGTATGACTCTCAAATACTTGATATTTACAAGAATACGATAATAGAATCAAGAAATGCCTCGTTTTTGAACACGTGTTTCTATAAAAATCAAAGGAAGAATCAAGTTCTTCTAAAAAATCATATGAGACAATGGAAAAAAACAAGAGATTCGTGATGAGGCCAGTTGAACCCAAACATAACAAGAGAGCTAGGGTGGAAAAATCCTTTGATCTGGATTTTGTTACTTTCATGTTAGAAAGTGAACCTCAAAACTTTAAAGAGGCTGTAAATTCATTTGAGGAATCTCAATAGAAAGAAACAATTAATTATGAAATTAAATCCATTTTGCAAAAACATACATGAGAATTAGTGGATCTTCCTCCAGGAAGCCAACCACTAGGTTACAAATAGATTTTTAAACAGAAAATGAAATCAGATGGAATAATATATAGGTATAAAGCTAGATTGATAACCAAGGGTCATCGTCAACACGAAGGACTTGACTATTTTGACACTTATTCTCCCTTAACGAGAATTACATCAATTCGAGTGATACTTGCAATTACCGCGTTGAGGAATCTCGAAGTACACCAAATGAATATAAAAATAGTTTTTCTAAATGTATATTTAGAAGAGGAAATTTATATGAAACAACTCGAAGGATTTTCTGTGTCTGGGCTGAAAATAAGGTTTGTAAACTTATGAAGTCTTTATATGGCTTAAAACAAGCAGAAAAAATGTCACGAGAAATTTGATAAATTCATTATAGACAATGAATTTAAGGTCAATAGTGTGACAAATGTGTATACGTTAAAGAACTTAAAACAACTGTTATTTTACATTTTTTACGTACATGACATGCTTATCATTGGGAGAAATGATAAAATGATTAAATTCACAAAAAAGTTATAGAACTCAAGATTTGATATGAAATATATGTAATTAGCTGATGTGATTTTCGGAATTAAAATCCACAAAACCTCATAAGGCTTCTTCTATGCCATAGTAATTATATTTGACAAAATTCTTAAAAAATTCAACAAGGATAATTCTGCATTGGCTAGAACTCCGATATATACGAGTCAACATCTATCAAAGGATCGAAGTGAAAGTGTGACTCAATTAGAATACTCTCGCATAATTAGAAGTCTAATTTACTTAATGAGTTGTACAAGACTAGACATCGAGTTGGTTAAAGGTTAAGAAAAAGTTACTTGACCTTTCATAAACCAAAAGTTATATATATATATATATATATATATATACATATCATCCTCATTTTCAAATGAATAACTTGAAATAACTTTCTCTCTGAACTCTCTTCTTCTCTCGACTTATGTCACTGCTATTTCTCCCAAATCATGATAAAGTTCATGTACTGTTCAGTTTGTTTGTATCAAACTTTGTGCTATTTTGTGGCATGTATCACCGGTGTATCCTGTGAAACAGTCGTCCACAGTGAACCTTAGAGTAACGTAGGAGGGAACATATATTTTTTAAAGAAACTGTAACATATTATATACCTCAATTTGATTTCGTTTTCTTTTAACTTTATCTATGAAGGATCAATATGCATTGGTTCTCATATTATATGTAGTCTACTTTATTTTATTATTACTTATATCGCAATTGACAATTATAACATCAGTTTATCCATAATCATTATTTTGAATATTATCCCTATTTTCCCCAACAATTTATGATTATCTAAATCAATTCTTCCATATAAAAAAAATTTCAAAATATTGAAATTGGTTATTTATATATGGGTATTTTAGGAAGACTCTTATAAAATTAAAACTCACAAAGAGACCAAGATTGTTATTATATGGGAAAATAAACTTTGTGACTTGAATGTAGAAACTCCAAATAAGGTTGGTTAATTCACTTGTCAACCTAGCTACCTATAGCTGTCTCAATCCTCATAATATGGATCATGACTCCCTATAAATAAAACCCATATTTTCCCATCTTTCATCTAAAACTCATTATTTCCCCCAAGAAAATTCGATATGAGATAAAAGAATCATTCAATATTCAACTCGGAATTTAAATTTCGAAAAAAATGGGTTTAAGAGACATAGAGGCCACACTTCCACCAGGATTTAGGTTTTATCCGAGTGACGAAGACTTAGTTTGCCATTATCTTTACAAAAAGATTGGTAAATGTGAAGAAGGGGAAGATGCCGAAGATACAACTTTGCTTGAAGTCAATCTCCATACATGTGAGCCATGGCAGCTTCCTGGTATGTACGTAGCTTCTTAGGACATGATTAATAATTTTTTAGCAGCAATATTAAAAAATATTCATATATTTTTTGATCACGAGATTTCGTCCCTTTGCCTCCTCCACAGCATTAAAAGTCTAAAATTTTGTTATGGAATTTTAATTTTCTCATTATAATACATGAGATCTAATTTACATACAGAGATATATAATCACATGCATACACATATTTAATCCAAGTATTGAGAAGATCAGCCAGATAACAGTTGTGGTGTATACATGTTGATCAACTTATTGGTTTTCCTATATAGATGAGGCAAAGTTAAACAGGAAAGAATGGTATTTCTTCAGCTTCCGTGATTGCAAATACGCCACCGGTTTCCGGGCCAACCGGGCGACCACCTCAGGCTACTGGAAAGCAACCGGAAAAGATCGGCCGGTATTCGATCCCAAAACTCTGGCCATGGTAGGGATGAGGAAGACATTAGTTTTTTACAAGAATAGAGCTCCTAACGGAATCAAAACTGGATGGATCATGCACGAATTTCGTCTCGAAAACCCTGAATTACCTCCTAAGGTAAGCCTCTCATAATCTAGATAAAATTTTAAAATATCATTTTATGTAAGCTCTAAATTTTTCCCATTTTATGCCATGTCAACTTATTACTTGCGGTCATAATTTTAAAAAAAAAACATATTAAATGCCGTCTCTCTCTTTTTTTTTTTTATATATAATATATATAGTTTTATTCTACGCGTATTCAGATATATTGATATATGTTTTGGTTATCGTATTTTAGGGAAGAGAGAATTATTTTTCTAGTCTTGTAACTTACAAGTTTTTCATTTTTTTGTCACGTGCATGTAAGTCAATTTACGATTTAGTCATTTTTATCGGAGTGTTGATGATGATTATACGTACTTATAATAATCAAATGATTAATTTAATCCATACTGATCTTATATATCCTTCTCTTATACAAGTATATAATTGCTTATTTAAGCCCATGTGGATGTGTACATACATATGAAAAAAGGATATAAGTTTACTAGTTTATCGAATCAAACTTAAAAGGCCCATAATTGATATATCAACTTGCATTTAATTTATTTCAAATTTCTCTCTAATTTTTCTAATAATAGTGGTGATTAATATATACTTTTGAATATTATTGGCAGGAAGACTGGGTGCTATGCAGAGTGTTTTACAAATCCAAAGGTGAAAATTCCCACATATTTCATGGTACGGCTTCCAATTATAACATCGAACAACAAAAGCATGAAATTATCGACGCAAGAAGCTCATCTGAAAGACCATCAGGCCAGAATCCAACCACTTACCCCGAATCGTCGTCTCTGCTCGGCTCACCCGGTCCCCTTAAGCTATCTATGAATATCAGTGAAGATCAAGTACCATATACTAGTGCTGGTAAAATTCTTGAAGCTAAAATTAGCGATGAGGATTATGGATTCTTGTTTGACATGGATCTTGGCTACTATATATTCAATGGGTGAAATATTGTAAATATTATTATTTTTTGAAATTTTTTTAAAAAATTTCAAAAAGTAATACGTTTGAAATTGTGAAAATATATACGAAAGAATGCTGTTGTATGTGATTATTGTAAGGTAATAAATAGGCTTGAGCAATTGTTTCATGTAATGTCTCAATAATGAGATACAAACCCTAAGAAATGTTGGTTTTGGTGTTAGGGTTATCGATAATATATGGTTCTCTTTGGCAATGTATATTGTTATTTTTATCTACCATCTTTATATATATGTGTGTATGCACGCGTATGTATACACACATNATATGGATTTTATATTCGAATTAGGTTAAATAATAAAATATAGAGTAAGTCTCCTATGAGATGATCTCATGGATCTATAACCGTAGACAGATTTATCTGATCCATATATAGAGTAAAAATTAATATTTTTGACATAAAAAATGATACTTTTTCATACATCGTGTCGGGTAAGAATCAATCTCATAATATTTACTCTTGAGACAGTCTCATAGAAGTTTTTATGTAGAATATATAATTGCGAATTTCACATCCTTTAAATTCTAGCTATAAGATCATCCAAAATGAAAAGCAATCAATCTTTTTCAATTTAGAAAATATATCACTTCAAGCCAAAATTTTTAGCAAACTTTGATTCCACGGCTTTCACTAACTTTTCATTTAATTTGGCATGAGATTGATTAAGATATTGACTCATTGTTTATCAAAGGAATTATATTACTCTAGTAATTTATTGCTTCTTCCTTTTACTCTTTCTGAATTAGAAGATTAATTATATATTACGCTTTTAATTCACGAGGTTTATCAAGGAAATCCCTCAACATTATTGTCATTAAATTGGTAGCCAACCAAATAATCTAGTAATCTCTAAGATAAGAAGGAACTAATTCGTGAATCGTGTTTTCAACAAAAAAAAAAAGGGTTTTTACAGTTCTGAAAATAAAAAACAAAAAGTAAGAAGAAAATGTAAAAAAAAATAGTTATTTGTTAGGGCATAATTTTAAATATTATATGTACATAATGAAATTTGCTAACAAAAAATTCCTCTGGTATTCCCGATGTCAAATATTAATAATTAGAAGTAAAATGTAATACTGAATTCGATTACTTAAATTATTGATTACAGTGAGATTAAATATCATATATTTCATAATCAAATATCTCACGAACCAAATATTTATGAGTTTCACTTTCACTTTAATAATATCTTATTTTTTTGGTTAAATAAAATCATTTATATTTTTCTAATAAATTTATTTATATTTTTTATTAATTTTATCTATAATTTAATATTATATTTTTATTCAAAAATAAAATTCACTTCTATTTAGTAGCGGCTACAAATCGATAAAATAATCATTGATTTTTTTTTTATCCATCCCTATGATTTTTTTGGTATAAAGGTGGGTGTACAAGATTGAGAGGTGTTAAGTTTAGGTTGTATAAAATGAGATATTTATGTAAAAAAAATAGTATTTTTTAAAAATTATACAATGACTAAATTAACCATTTCCAAATGGTCAAAAATTTAACCGTTTAGAAATAACATAATTTCATATACAAATTAAAACATAATTAATTATTAAAAAAAAAAAACAAAACAAAACAAAATAATTGTGAGTGTATACCAGCTGGTGTAGTTGCACCACGCCGTGTGTTGCATAGTTTTCCGATCTGATCATCCGGTTGAATTGATCCAACTATTAGATTCAGCATAGTTTTCTGATCTAATCATCCGGTTGGTTTATTTCAACCTGCTGCCTGCACGGGCAATGAACGGCCCGGATCACTCCACATGAGTGATCCGGGCCCACCTCCATGTAAAAAAAAAAAATTGACTCGGAAAAATCCGAGCCATTGGATCGACCCCTGCGGCGGTCGACTTAACCCATCCGATTGAACTGATCCAACTATTAGGTTTTACTGTTTTTTAATAAAAATCGTTCGAACATATGTCCGGTTATGAAAAAATTGGATACAATATCATTTTCTGATTTACTTGTGCGAGATTAAGATTACTCTTTAAATACTACACCTGCGTACAATAGGCGGAACTTCACTAGATTTCCTAAATAATTTTCAACGAAAAAACAAAGAAATTAAAAAGGTGGCCTAACACATACTTTTTATTCTAGAAATTAATCAAATGTTGGTATCTTCTCGTTTTCACCTTTTTTTGACTGAAGCAAGCGACCCGTAGAGGTCATTTCTATACAAGAAACGAAAATTGTGAATTTGCAAATCGATCTTCACTAAAATCCACCATGTTCAACAAAATCAATCATACATTCAAAATTTGCAGATGGTGATGGTTTATGGTGATGGTTTACAAGGTATACGTGGTTCAGCTTTCAATTTTCCTTTTCTTCTTTGATTTTCTTTCTTCCGAATGCTCTATGGAACCTGTCGATGTAACAAACCTGTTTCCCTTACCTGAATCCTGAGTGGTAGTACTCTTGGTTCTACTACTCGGAGTGGTGGTAACTTGACCACTCATCGTATGAGGATTTTTCGGTTTAATACTACGAGTTGGAGTAGCCAAGGGGCGACCTGACAAGGTTGACGTAGCCGTGGAAGACCTTTGAGACTGGCTCGATTTGAGAGTATTTCGTTTTTTCAACTCATCAAGCTCTGGGTAATGGATCAGAGAAACCCATCTGGAAATCTTCCCGGCTGTTGCATACAAGCAGCAATTCACATGGAGTAATTCTCTAAAGAACAATATACATTTCACTATGATCTCACTTTACAAATCACAATATATGATTAAGAATAATATTGCAAGTACACGAGATGACACAATTTGATATATCATTGCATGAATATCTCTGAGCCCGTATATAGTTCCATGCGGACAAAATTTCTCTGAAAACTTAAAATACAAACTAAGACTAATTTCAACCAGGAGCATTATTAGGAAAGCAGAGGAAAGCATGCTCAATGATTATGCTTAACCATGTCATTAGACTCATTACCACGAGATGTTGCTCAATAGAGTTGAAACAAGCAGATCAGTTCAAAAACATGACGTAGATCATTAAATCCTTCAGGAGAAAAATAACAAAACACTAGACAAGGGAGAAGCCAAAGGCCAGAAAAACATTTTCACTGTTGACCCAAATATAAATTACTTTCGCTTTCATTTTCAAGAAACACTGCTTAAGAGGTGCTTTGGCAGTCAAACTAACCTAAAAGCTATACACTTGTGTCGGATTACTCTTTAAATGCTATAAAATTATGGGATCATGTAATTTTGCAGAGAAAAGATAAGATATTCTTAGATTAGAGTTAACCACATCTCCTTCCTTTAGCTCAAAGTTTGATGAGCTCCGGTCCCTGAACAAATACTTAACTACTATCACTATGTTCTACATGTACAGAGAAAGGCAAAACCAGAACTAGCAATTCATGTCCAATAATAGGAACCAAGCCTTAATGAATATTAGCAAATGGGCAGTAGAAATAAAACCAACTGCAATGACAGTAAAAATATAAATGCTTGCCTATTTTTGCTTCCTCTGTTGAAGATAAGAAAACTATAGGTTCTGGACCTTGGGCTTTCAGACTAACTACGTCATACGATTTTCCTGACACGATAAATCCATGTGTAAAGCCTTTAATAGACATATCCAACAGAATGAACACCACCAAGGACAATAGAGTTGTAACAAGATTACCAGATGAGCACTCGGAACTCCCTAGATGACCATCGCCATTGAGTTTCAAAGACACTTCTTTCCCATCAAAATCAGGAGACTGAAATCAATAAAAAGTTAATCAAATTACATATGAGTCACACCACTATGGAAGCAATCGATAATCAAGATTCTAGCAAAAAAGCTTCAGCCTGTAGTTCATTTGGTGTCTGAATCACAGACACAAACAAAGAAAATTATTAAGGAAAGCTTTTCTCGTGTTTGATGCAAAGGAGAAGACAAGACACGAAGGAAAAAAATTTAATCCTGCTAAGCTTCAAATCTATACCCTCCATTTCAAATATGGATGCATGAATACATGAAATCATACTTGATTAATAGGCCACTGAATAAGCCAGAGTTCAGTCGAGTCCGTTATTTTGAGATCAACAAGCAGATCCTTCTTATCCTCCACAAACTCTTTCGGGGGCTGGTAATCATTCTCAGCGGACACATCCATTGCCTCTAAAAATTAATGCAAATCAGAGGTTGTAAATAGAACGTTTGTCAAATAGAATCAAGAAAATATAAAAGAAAATACTTAAGCAAAATATCAACAAATTGCTGATAGGAAAACAGCACACAGGCGTTCATGATCACAAATATAAACTTCATATCAACACGTAAAGCACCCGAGACTTAAAAAAAAAAACCCATTTTCTAGGGATACAACCAAAACAGGAAACTCTTTATCCCCAATTCAAAAAGAATAGCCACAATGTAAGAAAAAAATGAAATCTTTCTAACTTAAAAAATGAAATCTTTCTAACTTAAAATACAAATAAACAGAGCAACACACGAGCAAGCATAAGAATATAAGCAATTTACAAACAGTTTATCTGACTTGTGTTCTCAGAAGAATTGCAGATAGGAATAATATTTTTGCATTCAGAAAGTTTAAGCCTTTTAATAGTAAAGATTATAACAAAAGAACAGAAGGAAAAATCGCATTACTCGAGGATCGGACTATCGGAGTGCAGCTATGAACAGGCGACCGCAGCTGTCTCGAGCAGCGAAGGTAGGTTTTGAAATAAACGAGCCAGAGGGATTATTGGTTAATCGGTTTCGTATTTTATTTATAAAAAATAAATATATAAAAATTTGTTGGTGTTGTGAAAAAGTAAAAATTTACGGTAAAAAGTAAAAATCTCAAACTCTCAAAATTATCACACTACACACTTTATGATATTTTTCTTTCAACTCAATTGTGATTTTCTTCACAAATGAGAGATCTATTTATAGAAAATTTTTACAAATAATCCAAAAATAAAATACATCATTACCTACATCATCACACACTAATTTTCAATATTCAACACCTAATTTTACCTAATTTTCAACATTCAACATTCACATTTTCAACACAAATATTTTACACATTTTTAAATAATTTTTCAACACTCCCCCTTGTGATGATGATCATAATGATTGTATACATTACGTGTTTTTATACTGCCTCGTTAAAAACCTTACTAGGAAAAACCCATTGGGATAAAAACCATAGTAAGGGAAAAAGAGTGCAGTCACGTAAACTCCCCCTCATGTTGACACGAACAATTCTTCACAAATTTCGTAGATTGCGCATCCCAATATTATATATGTGCTTTCTGAATATTGTCGTAGGAAGTGCCTTTGTGAAGAGATCTGATGAGTTTTCACTTGATTGAATGTGACGAACATCAATACATTTATTCTTCTCAAGCTCCTTGGTGAATGCGAAGAACTTAGGAGGAATATGTTTAGTTCTGTCGCTTTTTATGTATCCTTCTTTCATTTGAGCAACACATGCAGCATTATCTTCATATAGTATCACAGGCTTCTCGTCGAATGATAATCCGCATGAGATTTGGATATGTTGAGTCATTGATTTTAACCACACACATTCACGGCTTGCTTCATGTAGTGCAATAATCTCGGCATGATTTGATGAAGTTGTTACAAGTGTTTGTTTCTGTGAACGCCAAGAAATTGCAGTGCCTCCACGAGTAAATACATATCCAGTTTGAGAACGTGCTTTGTGTGGATCAGATAAGTATCCAGCATCGGCATAACCAATTATACTTGGATTAGCATCTTTTGAATACAAAAGTCCCAAGTCTGTCGTTCCTCGTAGATAACGGAATATATGTTTAATTCCGTTCCAATGTCTCTTTGTTGGATATGTGCTAAATCTTGCCAATAAATTTACGGCAAAAGATATATCAGGCCTTGTACAATTTGTAAGATACATAAGGGCACCGATAGCACTTAGATATGGTACTTCTGGACCAATAATATCTTCATTATCTTCACATGGATGGAATGGATCCTTTTCTATGTTTAATGATCTAACAACCATTGGAGTACTTAAAGGATTTGATTTGTCCATATTAAAACGTTTAAGGATCTTTTCTGTATAATTTGTCTGGTGAACAAATATTCCACATTCTTTTTGTTCAATTTGTAAACCCAGACAATACTTGGTTTTTCCAAGATCCTTCATTTCAAATTCTTCTTTCAAGTATGACACAACTTCTTGAATTTCCTTATTCGTTCCAATGATGTTTAAATCATCAACATATACAGCAATAATTACGCATCCGGATGTTGTTTTCTTAATGAAAACACAAGGGCATATTGAATTATTTACATATCTCTTTTTCATCAAGTGATCACTTAGCCTATTATACCACATTCTGCCGGATTGCTTCAACCCATATAATGATCTTAGTAATTTCACAGAATAACATTCTCTGGGTTTTGAACTTTGTGCTTCAGCCATCTTAAATCCTTCAGGGATTTTCATATATATATATATTACTATCAAGTGATCCATATAAGTAGGCTGTAACAACATCCATAAAACGCATTTCTAAATTTTCAGATACTGTCAAGCTAATCAAATACCGAAACGTAATTGCATCCATCACAGGAGAATACGTTTCTTCATAATCAATTCCAGGCCTTTGAGAAAAACCTTGTGCAACAAGTCGAGCTTTATATCTTACTATTTCATTTTTCTCATTTCGCTTTCGAATAAAAACCCATTTGTATCCAACAGGTTTTACACCTTCAGGTGTAAGGACTATAGGTCCAAAAACATTACGTTTATTTAGCGAATCCAATTCAACCTGGATGGCATCTTTCCATTTTATCCAATCCTGCCGATTTTTACATTCACCAAAAGATTTTGGTTCATGATCTTCATTATCATTTATGATGTCGATTGCCACATTATAAGAAAATATATCATCAATTTCTTCTATATCTTTTCGGTTCCATATTTTTCCAGTATTAATATAATTGATAGAGATTTCATGATTCTCGTCAGTTTGTGGTTCTGACAAAACATTTTCATCATCATGTGTTTCTTCAGGAACATCATTCTCTATTTTGTGATCATTATGTGTTTCTTCAGGAACATCATTCTCTATTTTGTGATCATTGTGTTTCTCTATGAATTTTCTTTTTCGAGGATTTTTATCCTTGGAACCAACTGGCCTTCCACGCTTCAGGCGTTTAATGACATCATGACTATCTTCAATTTGTTTCTTCGGAATTTCAATTCGAGCAGGGGCATTTGCAGCATGTATATATGATTTAGTTACCCCTTTTGTGTCTGCAAATGCATCTGGTATTTGATTTGCTATTCTTTGCAAGTGCACAATTTGCTGTACATCTTTTTCACATTGTTTTGTTCTTGGATCCAGATGTAACAATGATGATACATACCATGTAATTTCTTTTTCGGTATGTTTCTGTTCTCCCCCTAACATTGGGAAGATTTCCTCATTAAAATGACAATCAGCAAAACGTGCTGTGAACACGTCGCCTGTCTGTGGTTCAAGATATCGAATGATCGATGGACTATCATAACCAATATAAATTCCAATCTTTCTTTGAGGTCCCATTTTCTTTCGTTGAGGTGGTGCAATAGGCACATACACCATACATCCAAAAATTCTCAGATGAGAAATGTCTGGTTCTTTACCAAATGCAAGCTGCAATGGGGAGTATTTATGATATGCACTTGGTCTGATGCGAATTAATGAAGCAGCATGTAAAATTGCATGTCCCCATATAGAAATAGGGAGCTTTGTTTTCATAATCATTGGTCTAGCAATCATTTGCAGACGTTTAATCAATGATTCAGCCAATCCATTTTGAGTATGTACATGAGCAACAGGATGCTCAACAATGATTCCCATAGACATACAATAATCATTGAAAGTCTGGGAAGTAAATTCACCAGCATTATCAAGTCTAATTTTCTTGATTGTATAATCGGGAAATTGATTCCTCAATTTTATTATTTGAGCAAGTAATCTTGCAAATGCAACATTTCGAGTTGACAATAAACATACATGTGACCATCTGCTGGAGGCATCAATCAATACCATAAAGTATCTGAATGGTCCACATGGTGGATGGATTGGTCCACAAATATCACCCTGAATACGTTCAAGAAACATTGGTGATTCAGTTTGGATTTTGGCTGGTGATGGTCTTATAATAAGTTTTCCAAGAGAACATGCTTTACATTGAAACTTATTATTCTGAAAGATCTTCTGGTCTTTCAATGGATGACCATGTGTATTTTCTATAATTCTTCGCATCATTGTTGAACCAGGATGTCCTAATCGATCATGCCAATTGGTTAATATTGAAGAATTATCAATTACCATGTTTGATTCAATGGGACGTATATGTGTATAATGCAATCCAGTAGGGAGCATTGGTAGTTTTTCAATCACATATTTCTTTCCTGATTTATATGTGGTAAGACACATATATTTCTCATTCCCTTCATTCATTGTTTGAGTATCATACCCATGGGAATATATATCATTAAAACTCAACAAATTTCTTTTCGATTGTGGTGAATATAAAGCATCATTGATCAAAAATTTTGTACCATTAGGTAACAAAAATTGTGCTTTACCACATCCTTTAATCAAGTCTACAGGACCTGATATTGTATTCACCGTTGTTTTTGTTGGTTTTAGTTCCAAGAAATATCTTTTATCTCGGAGGATAGTGTGCGTTGTACCACTATCGGGTATGCAAACTTCAGCTTTGCTCATAGCATTTTCCATATTTGAACTTCAAAAAATATGCAATGAAAAAAAATTAATGACAATACATATTTAAATATAACACATATCATAATTGTACAATAAAACATTATCATATAAATACATGAAAAATAAATTATTGTACATTTATATTCTACCACTATATTGTTCATTTTCAGAGAAATCATTGAGAAAATCTGCAGCATCAATATTGTTCATTTCTATCCCACCAACATATTGATCATTTCCAGAGAAATCATTCATAAAATCAGCAGCATCAAAATGAGTTGAATCACTCAAACGGTCACTTCGCTCAGTGAAGTTGGTCTCCTTTTCTTTCCC
>NC_133320.1:4671129-4750216 GCF_012295235.1 Primulina huaijiensis
ATAGAGCCTCAGTGTTGTCCCGGGTCGTAAGGACTAATGGTGTACAATCATAACCACGGACTTATCCTCTCGATGAATGATAACCACTTGGAAAGTCCGAGGGAGGGTTGTTCGGTATAATCATCATATGACTACCCATCTGCATGTTTGGACATCTCTATGCCCTTACCAAGAAACGCAGTACACAACATCACAAATGCTAGTCTCGAGCTCAAGCGACCTTTATCCCTTTTTTAGGCGGCTGAATCGACTAGGAACGAATTTAGAATATGCAGTGTTTACAAATGAGTTTCAACATCGAATTACGATTCATTTGTATTAAAGCATAATCAAGGACTTTATCTATGCTGCTTGCATGGGTATACAGATAAAGTATAACGAAACCATTAAAAAGTAAATTATATTAAAATAAAGATTGTTTATTACACTTGAGTCAATAAATTCCCTAGCCAACCGTTGGCTTGCAGGGCATCTACTCTAACAGAATGATCATGAAGCGTTGGATGATTTGAAAAGGGTCGAAAGAATGGTGAAAGTTGGGATTTGGTGCATCCAAGAAGAATTGTCTCTAAGGCCGAGTATGAAGAAAGCTTGCCTAATGCTTGAAGGGATTGTTGAAGTCGAAGATCCTGCATGCCCGTTTCATCTCTCTATTTAAACTAGTATCTCATTTGTCGGACACATGTTATTTTATGTAATTATTTATTAATCTATTTTATGTAATTATTTAATAAATTTAATAAGTAGGAACGTTTGAATAAACATATAAATTTGATTATATAATGTTATAAATATATTTAAATTTTAAATATTATTATAAAAAAATATTTTTATGATTTGATATAACTCTCAAAAGAAATATCAATCTTCAACCGTCAATTTTTTTATCAATACATTCGATATAAATATATTATATTATATCAAAAAATTAAGTAATTAATCAAACACGCATACTTAAAATATTAATAATTAATTATACATAATAACGCATCTTGCGTCACACATTGGCTAAAAATGGAAATTATCATTTCCCCTATAATTTATTACTAAAAATAGCACACGAAAAATCATATTAAATGTTAGGATCAAACGTTTACCACCTAACCAAAATCTATAACTATTAGTCAATGCGTAACTTTATTTCCTTATACTTGTGGTAGTGCAGAGTGTACCTACTTTAGTGTTAACGGGTCGAACTATTAGGCCCATAAGTTCAGGAGGTACGTGTTTATTTGTTAATGTTGTCTCATATCTTTTTAAGATATGATGTTACTCTTTTACGGCACACTTAGCCAACCAGATCAAGCGGTGCAATGTCAGCAACTTGAAGCACGAGAATTCCCATGAGGTCACTTGTCTCAATATTACTCTAACTCATGCACACTTAACCCAAAATTCCCTCCAAGAAGTATAGAAATATGTTTATTGGGAGACTTGAACTCATGGTCACGCTATGATACTAATTGTTAGGATTAAACGCTTACCCATAAGTCAAAAGTTATAGTTATTAGCCAATGTGCAACTTTATTTCCTTATACTTGTACCAGCGCAGAGTACACCTACTCGGGTGCTAATGAATCAGGTTGTCAGGTCCATGAGTTCGGGAAAGTGCAAGTCTATTTGCTGGTGATGTCTCATATATCTTAGATATTAGTCTTACCATTTTTCTTATACCGGCCTATCTCCAGAAGAGACAGTATTAGCCATTAAGATCCGACGTCACTTTTTTACGGTCCACTTAATCTACCAGATCAAGCAACGCAACTTCAGCAGCTTAACGTACGAAAACTTCTCAGAAGATCATTTATCACAGTACTAGTCCACGTTTAACCCAATATTATATATATGTACCTGATGCATTAATGAGAAGACATAATTTTAAATATATGTACATAATACATCAATGACAAAACATCATATTAATAATTAAAAAGGAAAAAGCTGATTAAATTTACATTTTAATGTCTGTAAATTTTAAAAACAGATTCCCTATTATGTCACCATGCCAAAAATTATAATTGTTAGCTAAGACACTACTTTATTTTCGTATATCATCATACTCGTGACAGCGCAGAATACACCTATTTGGGTGCTAATGGGTAAGGCCGGCCTATGAGTCTGGGGAGACACGTGTCTTTTTGTTTGTGTTGTTTCATATTTCTCAGAGATCAATTTTGTCATTTCTCCACCACCGACACTATCTCCAGCAGAGACAATATTTTTTAATCCAACCTGATTTCAATTTTTTTAATAATAAATTTTATATTATATGTAATTTAAAATTTTTAAAATATAGATAAAATAAAGAAATATTTTATTAAGATATTGTAGTTGTAGATAAGATAAAAAAAATTATATAATAAATTAGCTTAGTGGATTTCTAAGTAATTTGTTCCATTAAACATATGCAAGGATATTAAAAGAATGATACAACAATGGAAGGAACCCGACATTTTCACATCATATGATTTACCACACAATTTGATATCGTCTTTATCTATTTTATCTAAATGACTTTACAATGATTTATTGACACTTCAAAAATTCGATGAATTTCCTAAATCGATGGAAACTTAATTTTTAAGTTATGAAATTTAAATAATCCCACAATCCAAATGAAAGAATAACCATGGCATTACCCACTCAAGTATTGGCAAATCAAAGGGTTCTTAATCCGGTCACAAATTCTTCTCTCGACGTACAATTGGATTGGATGGCATTCCCAATTTGATTCTATTTGCGTCCACCATAGAGATAGATCGAGATAATGCATTCAATTAGTTCAACATGTTATCCCCAAGTTTCCAATAACTATTCTTTCACCAAGAAATAATTAATGTATATACGTGTGCGTGTTTTGTAGAAAATGATTAGTTTTGGATCTACAAGAGTGGTGGTTCTCGGAAACTTCCCCATCGATGACTCCCAATCTACCAAACGTCCATCCAAACCAACGTCATACGGCGAGAACCGATGCCTCGAGCCGTTGAACGACTTTGCGACATACCACAACGAGCAACTCCAACAAGCCATTCACAAACCACAACAAGAAATACCAAATGCGACGATCATCTATGAAAATTACTACAATGCCTATAAGTTCTGATACTCACTGAAAATTTAGTGTTCGGTTCCAGCAAATGATAGCAGTCCGAATGCAGACCTCGAATTTACTCTAGGCTTGAAATCACGAAAGGGTCCGTTAGAAGGAGACCCAGAGAGTGTCTCGACGTAGCCCCTCCGACGATCAAGTCAGAGATTGAGAATATAATGAGATAGCAGCTAAGGATATTACTGAAAGTCAATATAGTTAATTCATGAATTGGACACTCAAATATGATATTTATAGGAGAATACATGGGCCTGTCATGGGCCTTCTACTTTGACTAAAAATGGGCCAGATGTCCAAAATCTGTTTAGAGCCTGATTTTGATGAGCCTATTCATAGGGTATCAAATTCCTTCTCGACTTGGCATGGTTTTGAGTTATCCTATTGACCCTCATTTGGGTCCGCACTGTATTAACAATGTCTGATGCTTTTTCACCCTCCGGAAATGTGATTCTTTGTTCATTTTTATGATTAAAATAGTTTATTACCGTTATACCCTCATGTGATTGTTTTTAGTTTTTCAACAACTCGTTACTTTTTGAAATAAAATGTGAAATTAAGGTTGAAAATAAAAAGTGATAAATTAATTACAAAAGAAAACGAGTTTTTGAGCTTAAAAAAATAGAGATTTTACTTGACAATATATAACAAAATGTACACATTTTTTAAAAAACTATTTAACAGATTCTAATTCGTCAATGCCATTGACACATTTACCGTTCACTATTATATTTTTTAAAGTTTTTTTCCAAATAATAATAGTGTTATCAATATGAATAATAATTAATATTAAAAGCATTAATAATAGTTAGTTTTAATATTAATAATAGTTGGTAACAAAATAACAAGTAAGAATTAAATTAATACGAAATAATTTAATAATATTTATCATAAGAATTTAAATTTTCTAATAAAAAATTTAATTGGAAGTAATAATAGTTGTTATTTTTCTTATTTAAAGTTTATTTTTTATTACTTATTATTAATAAATTATAATACATTTATCATTCTTATTACTATTAACTTAACAATCATTATTCTCATTCATAGTATTTTCTTGTTAATTTGTTTCTTATTATTTATTGATTTAATATTATTCTTAGGTCTTATTATTTAGTATTAATATATATTATTATTTTACAAGAATTAATTTATTTCTTATTATTTAATATTACTATTATTATGCTTATTTTATACTGTTATATATTTCATATAAACTTATTAGTATTATTTTAAATATTTTATTTCATATCATTAAACAATTATTTGTTTCAGACTATTCTTATTTCTATTTCTAATATTATTTTGAATTTATCAATTTAATTTATCTAACTTATATTATTTTATTAAATACGTTTGTAAATATTTAATTATTATTCAATTAATGTGAAAATATGCTATTAATTTGGTTTTTACCGGGCTTTAGTGATTGTGGTGTATTTTAGTAATGATAATATAATAAACAAAATTAACTTATTATTTTTGAAATCATACCAAATGTCATATATTTTATCCTCCTACATCGTTTAATTATACATCTTTATTTATCACATCACATTTAAATAAATAATAGTTTTTTTTTAAAAAAAACAATAATAGAAGAGTTATGTGCATGTTTTCCCAAGTAATATACATCTAGAAGCCCTTCATTTTCAAAATTTAAATTGAAACCCTTTTTTCAAAATATCATCCAAATTCATTCTATTCATATAAAAAAATTCAGGCTAATTAATGTCTTATTTGGTCCATATTGTTTTGTCATTTTCCCGATTTGATCCCTAACTCTTTTTTGTCGGCTAAAATAGTCCTTAACATTTTTAAATTACCCCAAATTTAGTCACCTATGTTAGAACTGTCTCGAATCATTTCAAGTTAACTAAAAAATTGCACGTGGCAAGTGAGACATCGATATTAAATCTAAAATATATGTCTCACAAATCTATATACCTATAAAAATTTGGACGACGTACAAAGTTTTCAAATTGTGAAACCATTGATTACTTCGTTCTACAAGTCTAGGAAAATGATCATAGGCTAGATTTAAGGTCATAGGTATATATGTAAACATAAAAATATTCATAGGGACGTAAGTGGAAAAAAATGGATTTAATTGGAAGTAGCCTCTCTCTTTTGACTGCCACCAACTCCCACATTGATTTAGTCTATTTACGTTATTAACTTTAGAATAAGTCTATTGTTAAACGGTCTCACGAATTTTTATCTATGAGACGAGTCAATCCTATCGATATTCACAATAAAAAATAATACTCTTAGCATAAAAAGTAATACTTTTTCATGAATGACCCAATTAAGAGATCCGTCTCACAAAATACGATCCGTGAGACTGTCTCACATAAGTTTTTGCCTTAACTTTAATAATATTTTGGATTTGAATGATCAAATATTTTTATAAATGTGTATTATCATACATATGAAATTAAATTACATATCCAAACAAAGGTCTAAAAAGAATTTCTAATACATTTATAATCGTTTTAGTAGTGATATATTTGTATTGGAAATGATAGTGAAAATTATATATTTTGTATATGAAAAAAAAACAAAAGAAAAAGAAATTGGTCAATCTTTTGGTTTTTAAATGTGAAAGAATAGTCGTTGTTTGATTTTTCTCATAAAGAATTAATCGAGTAAAATTCATTTTGATACACAAACTATTTATAAATCGACAAATTGATATATGAACTATTTCTAAATTGGAAAATTGATACATCATTAAAACTAAAAATCAAGGATACAGTTAACTTATTTTTTAAGTCTAACTTGTATTAATAAATTCAATAAAATGCAATTTTTATTTTCAAAATTATTTAATTTATTTTATCGATCAATCCGTTTAAAAAATTATATTACTATAAATGGTTATCAAATCAATATACAACTATCATTTTTTAAAATGTGAAAATGTATGATTTGGAAAACTCAAATCATACATTTGGAAAAATGGACTCCTGTTTTCTCAGCAAGTCTTCGGAACAATTTAATCTATGATAAAAGAAATTTGTAAAATAACTTTGATCAACTATTTTTTTTTTTAAAATGATATCTTCAAGTATAATATGTTAAAAAACAAAATAGGACGACGAGAATAAGCCCTTCGGAACTTAAGTCATCAGGCCACGAGATCTATTCAAATTTTATTTGACTTAACGCTGCAAATGCCGGTCTTGAGTTGGATGAATGAATTATTAGAGTCGACTTTTCCAAAGCGTAAGAAAGTTCCTTGTTTAATATTGATTAAGTTCTTCCCCACTTCTATCATATCCAGACCTTTTCAAAGTGCATGCCTTAAGTTTTTGAGTCCAAACGTCAAATGGCTTTCGCAGTTTTTTGTACAATATTGTTCTTCACCATATTGGTTTTGCTTCCACTATCATCTTCTGCACAACGCTACAGCAATGTTACTTTGGGTGAATCCTGAGTTGCAGACAGCACAAATTCCAGTTGGTTATCACCTTCGGGAGATTCCGCTTTCGGCTTCCAGAGGATTGAGCCAGATGGAGCCTATCTGCTGGCCATCTGGTTCGATAAAATACCCGAAAAAACCATGGTTTGGTCGGCTAATCGTGGTAGTCCAGCAGAAGAAGGATCAAAGGTCCAGCTTCTTGCGGATGACGGTCTGGAACTCAGTGGTCCACGAGGCGATCAGATTTGGAATGTTGCCATGTCCAGAGGGGTTGCCTAAGTCGCCATGCTCGACAGTGGCAATTTTGTGTTGGCGCTCAATGCCTCAGCTATAGTGTGGCAGAGTTTCGAAGTACCAACTAATACTTTGTTGCCAACCCAGACACTTGAACAAGGGGGGTAGGCTTGTATCCGACTATTCCGACACGAACTACTCAATGGGGAGATTCGTGTGCCGGTTACAAGATGGGAAACTTGCGTTTCAGTCCCGAAACTTCCCCATGGATGATGCAGCGTTCACGTATACATATTGGTCGACTCAAAATGTCCCCCCTGCCTATCAATTGATCTTTGGCTACATATTTCTTGCAACAAATAATGGGACCGTACTTGAGTTCTTGTCTAGTAGTGGCCCTTCAACGAGCATGTTTTATCAGAGAGCGATACTGGAATATGATGGGGTTCTTAGGCACTATGTCTATCCTAAATTTGCTAATTCAACAGGTGGGAGGGCGATGGAGTGGTCCCTTTCACAGTCTTCTCCTTCAAATATATGTTTGTTGTTTCTTGGAGTTACTGGATCAGTTGCCTGTGGTTTCAATAGTGTTTGCTCTGTGGGAACTGATACGAGGACAAATTGTACTTGCCCTGATGGATACTCTCTGGTGGATTCAAACATAAGGATCAGTGGATGCAAACCGAATTTCGCCCAACCTGAATGCGATCAGCAGTCGCAAGAAGCTGACCTTTTTCGCTTCGCCGACTTGCCTAAAACCGATTTTGTTTGGTCTGTTTATACTGCCTTTGGATCAATGACCGAGGATCAATGTCGACAGGCTTGCCTTGAGGATTGTTTCTGTCCTGCTGTGGTTATAACAACGGAAACTGTTGGAAGAAGAGATTCCCTCTTTCCAACGGAAGATTTGATTCTGATTTTACTGGAAAAACGATGATAAAAATACGAAAAAACAATGAGACAATACACACTTCTAGCAGTAATTCAAAAAAAAATGAGAGCAACAGAACCACTCTGATCATCACGCTCTCTCTTTTGTTGGGTTGTTCAATGTTTTTGCTCACTCTTCGATTTTTCTGTGTCTCTTCCATTTTAATGGGAAAAAATCAAGTACCCTCCATCCAGAAGTGAACTTAAGAAGCTTCAGATTTAATGAGCTACAAGAAGCTACAAATGGATTCACAGAAGAATTGGGTAGAGGTGCTTCCTCAATAGTGTACAAAGGCACTCTGAGGAATGAAAATGACAGAGTGGTTGCGGTAAAAAAGCTGGAGAAGATACCTAAAGAAGCCGAATAGCAATTCAAAGCCGAAGTGAGCTCCATCAGCAAAACCAACCACAAAAATCTAGTCATGTAGCTAGGATACTGTGATGGAGGTCAGAACAGGCTTTTGGTGTACGAATTCATGAGCAATGGCTCATTAGCAAGCTTTCTTTTCAAAAAGTCAAGGCCCAGCTGGTACAGAAGGGTGCAAATTGCACTTGCAACTGCTAGAGGACTATGCTATTTGCATGAAGAGTGCAGCACTCAAATCATACATTGTGACATTAAGCCTAATAATGTACTCATAGACGATTGCGTTACAGCAAAAATACTAGGATTGTGCTATGACTCGTTTACCAACTCCGCGAGGGTCACAAGGTCGCGAGGTTGGGTGCAATTGTGACATATGTAGGAGTCAGTGCATTGTAGTTGGGAATTCACCGCTCACCTACGGTTGTGGATATCGTATGTGATCTAACGAAATAATAGTGCATGAAATCTCTGGCCAGAGTGTGGGATGTACATTAGGGAATGCGTTCTCTAGTTGTGCATGCAATGACACTATGAATATTTTATGATTGTATCACATAACTATTGAATCTAATACGCAACCATCGATGAACCAATGGTTGCAGATTCGATCGGGATAAATGAAATGACAGGACCGTACTATAGCTAATCATAACCGATTGGTTCTTACAGGTACTATTAGTGTCAGGGCCCGTGCTCTTAATTAATATTTAATTACCAAACAACAAGGATTAAATGGTGTAAACAGCGAAAACGAGTTTAAAACGTTCATTTGGGCCTACAGAAAATTTCGGCATGACCTCCCCGTAAGTAGGACATCCCAAAAGTTTCAAAACACAACAATAACATTATACGCTCGAAAATAACATCAAGTTCACAAACAACCAAACACATATCCTACAGCCGCATTGGCCAGGACTAGACACAACATATCACAAATAAAATCTCAAACAACATAAAAATATCACCATACAGCTCCACAGGGCATCTCCCTAGCAAATGTATCAAACCAACATAATATATATAAATATCTGGGAACTCTGACACAAACCGACTGACTACTAGGTACCACTCGCTGACGCTCCACCGGATGCGTCAAATCCCCTGGAATGACCTGCTATGGCATAAAAACAACCACAACATAAAAAGAAAACAGGGGTCGGACCCCAGTACGATAAACCAGTAAAATCACGACGTATATAAAAGAAATGTAATAATACCAAGTAAATGCAATGATATGCGATGCATGAATGGTAACAATGGAATAACGAATACCAAATGGAGTCCAAACGAATAGCATCATCAACAGTAACAGTGGCCACCCGTGCCAGGAATGCAGCATCAAATCGCCGCTCGTCCATGCTCGTAGCCTCGGGAATTCGAGTAGCTCAGTCGCTCGTCCCTAGCTGTCATCTGGGAATGTAGCTAATCCTAACCCACTCGTCTCTCTGATGACTCAATATATCTCAATAGAATCAACATAAATCGCCGTCAAAGGAGTCAAAGCTCAATATGTTATGCCAATACAATTTAATGCATGAATGCAACAGAATAAACATTCAAGGCACATAATAGCAAATAACATTCACCGAATATTCTTACACGCCAATATAAGCGTCATAATAATATAGGTTTGAGCGTATCTCAATTATAAAGTTATAATACCACGATAATTTCTTAAGGACTTCCTGATGAACTCGTCCAACGATAAAACCTACATTATAAATTCACTATACATTTCAATATAACACATTCCAACTGACTAAAACATTTTATATCGGCTCGGTAAAAATTAAATTTCCGGGCAGCCTATATAAACCTTATACAATCTGAATTCAAGCTTAATACTTCAATAAACGAAACTAGAATGCACAACGGTAATTTCGCAAAGATGGCTCGCCGGAAACACTGTTCACGATCTGAAACCTAGCTGGAAATCAGCTGAAAACAGGGGAAATAAAGGGCTTTGATTCCTTGCTAAATAAACTCACATCAACAAGAAAAATTGAAGCTAGAAGCTCACCAAATCGGACAAAGAATGAAACGCAGCTGCCGGCTCGAACGTGAAAGATGGAGCACTGATTTCTACCGATTCATGGCAGGAAAGAAGCTAATAGACTGGAGGAAGAAGATTGCTAAGCTACTGCACAAAAATCTGGCCGCTGGGGCGTCGCACGCTTGCTGCAGAAAAGAAGAGAGGAGCGACAGTTGCAAAGCTGGAGAAGAGCTTCTGGATTTAACGCTTCTGTTAATCTGATTCTCAAATGGGTTGGGTTATATTAAATAAAATGGGAAATGGGCTGGGCTTATTATTGGGCATCACATTCTCCTCCACTAATGAAAGATTTCGTCCTCGAAATCTAACAAATACAATACTGATATTCACAACATTATGGCTAATAATACATAGGAAATTTAGAATACATCGCGTAATTCATTACATTCTCAAATAAATGAGGCCATTCTTGTAGCATCTTTGCCTCTAATTCCCATGTGGATTCTTCTCTTCCATGCCTACTCAATTGTACCAAAACTAGTGGAATCGTCTTGCTCCTGAGCTGTCTTTCCTTGCGGTCCAAAATTTGCACTGGATGTTCAACATAGCTAAGAGAACTGTCTAACTCCACAGCCTCAACATTCAAGATATGAGACGGATCTGGCTCATACTTCCGCAACATAGATACATGAAACACATTATGTATCAAAGACAAACTCTGCTGAAAATCCAAACGATAAGCCAATGTGCCAATCCTCTCAACAATCATATACGGACCAATATAACGCGGAGCTAACTTCCCTTTATGTCCAAATCTCATAGTACCCTTGAAATGATGATACTTTCAAGAAAACATAATCGCCCACTTTGAACTCTAAAGGTCTACGCCTTTTATTTGCATAACTGGCTTGACGATCCTGGGCTGCTTTCATCCTTTTCCTGATCAATTCAACTTTATCTTTCATCTCTTGAATAAATTCTGGTTTTGACATCTGTCTTTCTCTTACATCTTCCCAACATATCGGCGACCTGCACTTTCTTCCATACAAAGCTTCAAATGGTGCCATACCGATTGTTGCCTGAAAACTATTATTGTAAGAGAATTCAACCAAAGATAATGATTCTTGCCAACCACCTTTGAAATCCATCACTACTGCTCGTAACATATCCTCTAGAGTCTGGATGGTTCTTTCTGACTGACCATCTGACTGCGGGTGATAGGCGGTGCTCAGAGCCAACTTTGAACCCAAAGCCGATTGCAAGCTTCCCCAAAATTTCGAAGCAAACCTTGGATCACGATCGGATACTATGGTTACTGGCACACCATGCAATCTCACTATATAATCAATGTACAGTTTCGCCATTTTCATATAAGTACAAGTACGATCATATGGAATAAAATGAGCGGATTTAGACAATCTATCAACAATCACCCAAATCGCATCACAACCACGATTAGAACGAGGTAGATGTGTCACAAAATCCATAGCAATGTGCTCCCAGTTCCAATGCGGCACTTTAAGACTATGTAACATTCCACCAGGTCTCATTCTCTCGGCTTTCGCCTGTTGGCACGTTAAACATTTAGCCACAAAATGAGAAATATCTTTCTTCATACCTTCCCACCAGTAATGAGCTCTCAAGGTATGATACATCTTTCGAATTCGTGGGTGAATACTGTGTCGACTACAATGTGCTTCCCGTAGTATAGCTTCTTTCAGATCTAACAAATTAGGAACCACAAGTCTACCATTAAAGCGCAGACTACCATCTGAGGCAACACTAAACTTTTCTGTCTGACCTGTTCGAGACAATTCTTTTAATCTATGAATGTGCGGGTCAGTCCTCTGTGCTGCTTTGATTCTGGACAAAATCTGTGGCTCAACTTGAATAGATGATACTACAAAGTAGTCTCCACTGATCTGATAAGTCCATCCTGAAGTTCCCACGTGCTCGTGAACTTTAGAGATAGTCAAATATGTCAGCATAGCATTCTGAACTTTCCTGCTGAGAGCATCTACAACAAGATTCATTCACCCTGGTTGATACTGAATCTCACAATAAAAGTCTTTAAGCAACTCCATCCATCGACGCTGTCTCATGTTCAAGTCCGGCTGTGAGAAAAGATATTTAAGACTCTTGTGATCCGAATAAATCAAAAACTGTTCACCGTACAGATAATGATGTCATAACTTCAATGTAAACACAATTGCAGCCAACTCTAAGTCATGAACTGGATATCGGGTCTCATGAGGCTTCAACTGACGAGAAACATATGCAATCACTCGCCCATTTTGCATTAAAACACAACCAAGTCCATTTAGAGATGCATCTGAACAAACAACATATCCACCTGAGCCTGATGGCAAAGCTAGCACTGGAGCTGTTGTCAACTTTTTCTTCAAAATCTGAAAACTTGACTCACATTCATCAGTCCACACAAAACGTCGATCTTTTTGCGTTAATTGGGTCATAGACCTTGCTATAATAGAAAATCCTTCAATAAAACGCCTATAATATCCTGCCAAGTCCAAAAAGCTACGAATATTGGAAATATTCGTCGGTGTTGGCCAATTGATAACAGCTTCTACTTTACTAGGATCTACTGATACTCCTTGAGCTGATATAACATGACCCAGAAATACTACTCTGTCCAGCCAGAATTCACATTTAGAAAATTTTGCATACAATTGCGCTACTCTTTGTGTCTGGAGGACTAACCTTAAATGTTCTCGATGCCCTTTCTTTGTCTTTGAATAAATCAGAATGTCATCTATGAAGACAATAACAAATCTGTCTATAAATTCTCGAAAAACGCGATTCATCAAATCCATAAAAATCGCTGGTGCATTAGTCAATCCAAAAGGCATAACTAGAAATTCATAATGTCCATAACGGGTTCGAAATGCTGTCATCGGAACATCTTCTTCTCGAACTCTAAGCTGATGGTAGCCAGAACGAAGATCGATCTTTGAATACACTGATGTACTATGCAACTAATCAAACAAGTCATCGATACGTGGCAGAGGATACTTATTCTTCACAGTAGCTTTGTTCAACTGCCTGTAATCAATGCACATTCTCATCGCTCCGTCTTTCTTCTTTACAAACAATACCGGAGCTCCCCAAGATGACATACTTGGTCTAATATAGCCTTTTTCCAGTAAGTCCTGTAATTGCTCTTTGAGTTCTTTCGATTCCGCTGGAGCCAAACGATATGGTGCTCTAGAAATAGGATTTGTCCCGGACACCAACTCAATGCTAAAATCGATTTCTTTCTGGGGTGGAAATCCAGGAATCTCATCGGGAAATACATCAGGGAGTTCCTTGACAACATGAATATCAGAAACTTCAAACCCTTTTCCCTGAGTCGCATCAATTGCATAGATCATGAATCCTTCATTTCCTGATGACAATATTCTAAACATTTCCATTGCTGACACTAATGGAATACGTGATTGCAAATCACTACCGTAAAAATTCCATTTACTGCCATAATACGGTCTGAATCTGACAACTCCATGGAAACAATCAACGGTAGCGCGATAATTTGACAGAGTATCCATTTCCAGAATACAATCGAAGTCAGACATATCTAGCTTGATTAGATTAGTTATCATAATATTATCATCGAATCTAATCATATAATTTAGAATTATCTCATGAGACATCAAACATACACCGGCAGGTGTAGAGACTGACACAGTATCTATCAACGGAGTAGTAGCAATCTCATGCTCATCAACAAATACAACAGATACAAATGAATGAGATGATCATGTGTCTATCAGTATACGCGCAAGATTATTTAAAAATAAGGCAGATACCTGCAATAACTCCGCCCTATGCGTCTTGAACTTGATCCTGAGTTAGAGCATGAACTTGAGCCTGTTGTGGCCCTGGGAAACGCCGCGGAACAGAACCTCTAGGATGAGGATAGCTAGACTGCTAAAAAGACTGAGTCGGAACAAAAGGTCTAGTTGCTGGTCCTCTGAAACCTTGACCAAACTGAGGTTGCTGAAATTGTTGTCTTGCTGCATTCGGACATACTCTAGCATAATGTCCAACTTGCCCCCAGATATTACAAGATCCATGAACTCCCGTACACTGAGTACTGATATGCTTACGACCACAACGATCACAAAATACTCCAACTGGTGACCCAACTGAACCTCCACGCTTGCCAGAACTAGAAGAACTACTACGAGTGTGTTTCTTGAACTGTTTTCCTTTGGCCTTAAAGTGTTGCTGCTTTGGTTGCTGATAAGACTGCAAATGCTGATACGGCAGTAAAGGATGGTATAGTGGTGCACTAACTGGCATCGGCACATTGCCTCCGAAACTCTGAGGAAAACCTGATTGAACTAACTGTGGTTCTACCAAAAGTAGACTTGCCTCCACATTCTTGGCTTTCTCTACAGCATCGGCATAATTAGCAGGCGCTCCAGCAACTGCTAAAATGCAAATGGTTCGATTCAATCCTTGCATAAAATGTGATAGCTTGTTCCGATCACTGCTAGCAACATGAGGAACATAGGCAAGAAGTGCTGAGAATTGATAGGGATACTCCACTACAGTCATGTTACCTTGCGTCAATCTATTGAACTCAGCTTCCTTGGCCGAATAATACGAAGGCGGTGAATATTCTCAAGCAAACTGAGCACAAAATACATCTCAAGTAACTCTTTCACCCGATTCCTTCAGGGCTTCCTCGGTAGTTTCCCACCATAACTGAGCTCGGTCTTTTAATTGACAAATAGCCAACTTAAGTTGCAAATCAGGAGTGCACTCCAACATATTAAACAAACGTTTCATACTTTTTAACCATGCTACAGCTTTCTCACCATCTTCATTCCCAACGAATCGAGGAGGACGCATGTTCTGAAATCGGGATATTACCAGTTCCATTTCGCCCATTCCTCTAGTCAACTGATCCACTTCATGCTCAACGTTAACATTTCGTACTTCACCGCGAGGACGACGACCTCGTCTTCCCCATTCAGTCTCATTAAGTCCTCTCACATTAGGAGCTTCAGATTCCTGATCAACTTCCTTTTCTTTTCTTTTCTACCCTTACGTCCAGGTGCCATCTACAAGACACAAGAATTTAATCCACAGGCAGAAAACAAAATAATCGGCTGAGTATAAGAGCATAAACTTAAACTAATACGCTCTAGTCATGCTGATACAATGAATTCAAAACAAAGAAACAAGTAAGAGCAAATAATCAAACACATACACAATCATTTTATTTGTGTCTAAACTCGAGTGTCCTAGACTCTAATTCGAGCGTATCCCAGTTACGCTCTGAAAACCAAACTGTCAAGGCATGTGCTCTTAATTAATATTTAATTACCAAACAACAAGGATTAAATGGTGTAAACATCGAAAACGAGTTTAAAACGTTCATTTGGGCCTACAGAAATTTCGGCATGACCTCCCCGTAAGTAGGACATCCCAAAAATTTCAAAACACAATAATAACATTATACGCTCGAAAATAACATCAAGTTCACAAACAACCAAACACATATCCTACAGCCGCACTGGCCAGGACTAGACACAACATATCACAAATAAAATCTCAAACAACATAAAAATATCACCATACAGCTACACAGGGCATCTCCCTGGCAAATGTATCAAACCAGCATAATATATATAAATATCTGGGAACTCTGACACAAACCGACTGACTACTGGGTACCACTCGCTGACGCTCCACCAGACGCGTCAAATCCCCTGGAATGACCTGCTATGGCATAAAAACAACCACAATATAAAAAGAAAACAGGGGTCGGACCCCAGTACGACAAACCCGTAAAATCACGACGTATATAAAAGAAATGTAATAATACCAAGTAAATGCAATGATATGCGTGCATGAATAGTAACAATGGAATAACGGATACCAAATGGAGTTCAAACGAATAGCATCATCAATAGTAACAGTGGCCACCCGTGCCAGGAATGCAGCATCAAATCGCCGCTCGTCCATGCACGTAGCATCGGGAATGCGAGTAGCTAAGTCGTTCGTCCCTAGCTGTCATCTGGGAATGTGGCTAATCCTAACCCACTCGTCCCTCTGATGACTCAATATATCTCAATATAATCAACATAAATCTCCGTCAAAGGAGTCAAAGTTCAATATGTTATGCCAATACAATTTAATGCATGAATGCAACAGAATAAACATTCAAGGCACATAATAGCAAATAACATTCACCGAATATTCTTACACGCCAATATAAGCGTCATAATAGTATAGGTTTGAGCGTACCTCAATTATAAAGTTATAATACCACGATAATTTCTTAAGGACTTCCTGATGAACTCGTCCAACGATAAAACCTACATTATAAATTCACTATACACTTCAATATAACACATTCCAACTGACTAAAACATTTTATATCGGCTCGGTAAAAATTAAATTTCCGGGCAGCCTATATAAACCTTATACAATCTGAATTCAAGCTGAATACCTCAATAAACGAAACTAGAATGCACAACGGTAATTCCGCAAAGATGGCTCGCCGGAAACACTGTTCACGATCTGAAACCTAGCTGAAAATCAGCTGAAAACAGGGGAAATAAAGGGCTTTGATCCCTTGCTAAATAAACTCACATCAACAAGAAAAATTGAAGCTAGAAGCTCACCAAATCGGACAAAGAATGAAACGCAGCTGCTGGCTCGAACGTGAAAGATGGAGCACTGATTTCTACCGATTCATGGCAGGAAAGAAGCTAATAGACTGAAGGAAGAAGATTGCTAAGCTACTGCACAAAAATCTGGCCGCTGGGGCGTCGCACGCTTGCTGCAGAAAAGAAGAGAGGAGCGACAGTTGCAAAGCTGGAGAAGAGCTTCTGGATTTAACGCTTCTGTTAATCTGATTCTCAAATGGGTTGGGTTATATTAAATAAAATGGGAAATTGGCTGGGCTTATTATTGGGCCTCACAATTAGTGATACCTAGGGAATCATGGGGCGATGCTACTAGACGCTCTTACCATGATTCGATGGGTTTAATCAGAAAATGATTTCTTACATTCTCATGACCAAATGTTAGTGCATTAAATGAGGCAAATTAGGGTAAGCCCGAATGAAGGAAACTGTCCTAAAACACAAAGAGTTGTGAACTCACGGTTAGCTGTATCTCTGAATCATTCATGGTCACACAAAAACTGGATCATTTGTTCCCGTTGAGAGAATAATTTCAAGGAGTTGAATTTATATAAAATTATGATATAGTAAATTCAAGGAGTTGAATTTATTATAATTAAATTTTGAGAAAATAAATTCAAATAGTTGAATTTATGAGATAATAAATTCAAGAAATTAAATTTATGATATTTAAAATTTGGAGAGAATAAATTCAAATAGTTGAATTTATAAAATTTGAGAATTTAATTTATTAAACTCAAAAGTTGAGTCTATTAAATATTAAATTAAATATAGTGGGATGTATGTTTAATGGACTTGTATTCAATATATTAAATAATTAAAATTCTTAATAGACTTTGAAAAATATTTTGAATGTCAAAATAAAATTTTAAAGTTACCGCTGCGTTTTAGACATAAAAAAATCGATAACCCACCATGTTGGCTGAAAGTGTGTGTTTTTTTGTTTTTTTTACCTCAGTTCCAAACCATTCTTTCATGGTTTAAACGCATATTTTTGCATGTTTCATTCTCAGGTTTTCGGCTCACGGCTGTTTTTAATAAGATGGATTTTTCAGGCATTATATTACATCTGTCCAGAACATGAAAAAGCTCCTACTTTCACAAAACCGCTCGTTTTGTCATCATTTCGGCTTATTATTGGAGCAATGCATGAAACTGAGAGCACTGAAACCCTGTCAGCAAATCCACGCATTAATGTTGACGACACCAGTCGACATGAATTCTTTTTCTTTAAGTTCAAAGCTCATAGGTGCATACGCAAGCTGTGGGGATTTGGGTTCATTGAGATTACTCTTTCAAGAGTCTCCAAACCCGAATGTTTTTGCTTTCAACTGGATGATTTTAACGTTAACTTTTTCTGGTTTTCACGAAGAAGCAATTGGGTACTTTTCTTCATTGACAAAATCAAGAAATCCCAACATTTCTCATAACGAACACACTTTGTCGGCTGTCTTGAAGTGTTGTGTCGGTTTGCTGGACCTGAACTTGGGGAAACAAGTTCATGGCATGATTTGCAAAACGGGTTATGGAATGTATGTGCTCGTCTGCAATGCTTTGATGGATATGTATAGGAAGTGCGGGAAGATGTGCTGCGCGCGAAAAGTATTCGATGAAATGAGTGAAAGAGATGTAGTGTCTTGGACTAACATAATTTGTGGGTATTCTGACGAGGGGAAGATTGGAGAGGCTGTTGATTTGTTTAAAAGAATGAGACTGGAAGAAATTAAAGCTAATGAATTCACTTGGAACTCCATCATAGTTGCGCACGCCAGGAATGGAGATTGTGATGGTGCTTTCAAATTTTGTGCTCGAATGAGAGAAGAAGGATATGTTCCTGATTTGCCTACTTGGAATGGAATGATTTCAGGATTTGTTCAAAGCCATAAGGCTAGCGAAGCGATGAAGCTGTTTTACAGTATGTTGGTTGCTGGAGTTAAGCCTAATCCAGTGACTGTGACAGGGCTGCTCCCTGCCTGTGGGATGATTGGTTCAGTCTCTATGGGTAAAGAAATTCATGGCATAATATATCGAACGGAAATCTATGTCAATGCATTTGTGGCAAGTGCTCTTATTGATATGTACTCAAAATGTGGGAGCGTTAAAGATGCCTCGAATGTTTTCAACATGACATATACCAAGAATGCAGCTTCATGGAATGCTATGATTGGCTGCTATGGGAAGCATGGGATGGTAAATTCTGCTATCGAGCTTTTTGAAAAGATGCAGGGAGAAGGAATACAAGCAAATGAAGTTACTCTGAATGCTGTTCTTTGTGCTTGTAGCCATGGTGGCCAAGTCGAGAAAGGCGTGGATTTGTTTGCAGCCATGGTTTCATATAATGTCGTAGCAAACCATGAACATTATGCTTGTGTCATTGATCTTTTTTGTCGTTTCGGGAGGATGGAGGAGGCTTATTCTATTGTCAAACAAATGCCGGTTGACGGCACTAATTCAGTTATTGGAGCTTTTCTCAACGGCTGCAAGATTCACGGAAGGAGTGATCTTGCTGAAAAAATCTCCGATCATCTGGGGATGGAGATGAGAAAGCCAGGAGATTTCGTGACACTGTCGAATATATATGCTTCTGAAGGGAAGTGGGAAGGTGTACAAGATGTGAGGGAGGTGATGAAGGACAAGAGAGTCCTAAAAAAACTTGGTTTTAGTTCGGTTTAGAAGTTGGTCTGGTAAATGAGAATCCTGAAAGGTGTACCCTAACAACTCGAGTGTATCGGTGGGACCATTGCGCATAATCTTGCTTGCACTAACCTGTGGGTTCAATCTCATAATGGAAATTGGTTCAGTAGCTTTGCTGCCTTGTTTAGGGACGAAAGATCTCGGGATGTACAGTGTAGCATAACTTGGTTACTCAAGAATTACATTCTTCAGCTCTGATACGAGCTCAAAACTGCCTGTGAAATATCTTGACTTAGATTTTGAGTAAGAAATCAGATTGACAGTTGAAATAAATTGAGGTTGGTCTTGTGTTTTTGTGACTATCATGTGTTGCCATGGTTTCTAAATAAAAGCATGATTGAAATTTGCAACTCGCATTTCAAATCTCCTATTATGATGGCAAGATTCGGTACATGTCTTGTGTCAGTCACTTAAAAACCTATTGTAATATATGATATTATACATTCAAAATGCATATTTTCTTTGGGGCCTGACCGAATAGGTTTTGGATTAGAGACTCCCTTATGTGGATTGTTGGTTAGATAAATCTCATGCCCCCATTGCATCCAAAACAATCCATGGGTTCTTCATTTTCTGTGGATAGAATTTGCACTTGATGTAAATAAACCATAGGCTCAATGGCTAAAAATATAGAAATTCTAAAGCCAAAAATTCAGATTTGAATAATTGTTTTATCAATCCCATAATTCCTCCAAAAGATAACAAAAAAAATCATAATTATCAAATTAATTTCGGAAACAACAAAAATATCATATCACTCATCAAATTATTAATAGTATAATCAGCGTATTTTTATTTTACTTTGGTCAACATTTTTTTAAGAAAATAACTTCCTCAAACGTATTTCAAATACACTTGAAAATGTCATTTTCTTTTAAAAAAATCGACTAAGATTATTTTATAAATTTCCCACTGTCTAATGCATGAAATAAGGTATTTTTCTTTAAAAACCTCTTTGGGCATAATATATCCAAAATGGAGAACAAATAGACCTTCAGCCAATTCTCATTTTCATCTTCTATATATATATTTATATATATTTGTTATTTTCAATCTATTTATTTAATTTAGTGGTTTTTCGGTCCCTTTTCAAATGATTTCAAGTTTTCTGTCTTTTTCCCATTTATTTATTGTAATTGACCATTTGGAAGAAAAACCAAAAGAAAATAGTAAACCATCAACAAATTAAAACAAGTGTACATTAAAAATAAAAATAGAGACATTTTTAATCAATTACAATCATGTTGTTTATGATCGTCTCGATTTACTTATACATGTATCTTTAATGTTATGTGCATCTTGCAATTTGATGACATAATAAATATATTACTTTTTAAATAATTGAGTCGAATACACATTTAATTGAGTCCGGTTTAATAATACATCAAGTAATTATTAATTGTTCATAATATTTAATGGTTGAGAATGAATAAATAAGAAAAATAAAGAATTTGATAAAATTTAAAGGATATGAGAAGAAAATTTTTAAAATAGAAAAGATACTAGTTTGGGACAAAATCGCGAGTTCGGATTACACTACACAAATATAACCGAGGGCTTGAATACTTGATGATATCAGGAGAGAGAGCTGATTGAATATGAATAAAGTTAGAGGGGGAATTTGTGATTAAATTAAACCAGAATACCCCATAGCCAGTTGCTGCAGCATTTACAAAGACTGACACTGGTTGAGATAGATTATTATCTTCAACTCTCTCTAAACCATCTTGGTACTTTTGAGGCCCTTTGCTTCATCAAGAAATGGGATTTTTCGATTCTTACCGACATTCTTGATCTGGGTTATTCGTCGTTCCCCTAGAATTTTTTGCTGTACAAGTTACTTGTATCGCCTTTTCATTGTTTTCTCAAAATCTTGAGATTTAAATTTAATCTGGGCACTGGTGGTTTCTGAGGCATCTGTTCTACGCATTGTTCAATAGATTCACCCAGCCAAATGAGTCATCTGATGATCTTTTTGGTGAGTTTTTTTTCTTTCGTTTTTCTTATTGTACTCGGATGTTTACTGATTATGTATTTATTTTATTTTGCTGTTGTGTTTTTTCGAATGGGGCAGATTTAAATTCTGGGTTTTGTGGCTACTTGTACTTTCAGTTGTCCATGGATCTCTTCTTGTTTTGTTTGTTTGTCGGTTTCTTTTTGTTGCAACTTTGTAAAAATTGCTCTTGCATGCGCCTTTTGGAAGGGCATTCGTCTGTTATTAACTGTTATTGGGTGCAACATCGCTTGAATCTAACCTCGGGTTAATTAAAAAATTTGGGTTTGTGTGTATAGATGTTATTTATGTGCATCTTGAATATGATGTGCGTTGTAGACTTTTTGTAAATAATTGGATCTTGGTTGGTGAATTTTAGCTTTATTGCCCTCTTGAATGGGAGAAAAGATATTAGTTTTCTCAAAAAATACAAGTTGCTCGACTCCTTTGGTAGTGGTATCTCGACATCGGATATTGGAGTATTTTATTCTTTCGAATTTTGTGTTGCAGTCCAGAGAGATTCATTTGAAAATTTGTTGCACTTGCCATTCATTCTTAGTGCTTGTCTGGGTTGTGTCTGTATTTTTGAAGATGCTTACTAGCAAAGTGTTTGTTTATTGTTCCATAATGGCGAAAACATACCGAGAAAATTGTGTAATGTGTATCATTTATTTTATTCCTGTCCATATCCCTTAGCATGCGACATCTCTAACAGTACAGTGTTTTGTGGTCTGAAAATACTGATTCTATGCAAAGTGTTCCATACATTTCTTCGGGGCCAAAAGTTTTAGCTGCTAAAAAATTCGGTATTGAATAACGAGCAATCTGAAAGACTAATGGCCCCTCACATGGTTTCATTTCCTAATCTTTACATTGAGGTTTTCAATGAATATTGTCTATTTTCCCCTTCATGTAGTTGTATGCTTTGGCTGTATAGTTGAGTGAAGCTTGAATACAAGGTCTATTGTCTTCTCTGTGACCCGCACTACTGGTAGATAAGTAAAGATGATCAATTTAATCTATCTGATAACACCTCGCTGGCTTGTTTCAGATTGAAACTCTTCAGTCGTGAAAACCTATTCAGAATACACACTCATTACATTCGTACGGTCTCTCTTTCTTCTTAGTTTGTTCTTTATTTTTGATGTATTAGCTTCACAGTTCCCAAATGTGCTCTTCTTGGATGAAAAAATAGATTTCAGGTCTTATTTTGATACTACTCTCGTGCTCTGAGATTTAAGGACCCCTTGTTCTTTTTATTCTTGTATCGTATGACATGAGCAACTGTGTTTCCTCAGAAATATCCACAATTGAGGTGATAACGCCAATTTCAAAATCATGGGTCGAGGTAGAGCCAAGGGAAAGAAGCTAACCATGACCAACCAAGATGACACTGGCAGTGGCGAAGAAGAAAAACTTCCTGCGCAGAAAAAAAGGGGGCGACCTCAAAAATCACTTAAAGACGAGGTAGACGAAGAAGAAGCTCGAAAAATAGAAGATGGGTCCAGTGAAGACACAGGTGAAGCACTGGATATAGACTCAAAAAGCAAGACCTTGGCACAGAATGGAAAAAAACGTTTAAAGAACGGTGAAACGAAGGAGAAAGCTGTCTTGGTGAAGGAGGAAAATGGAAATGCAACGAGAATAAAAACCGAAGAGTCGGCTAAGTCTAATGGTTTTCGCCAAAATGGAAATAGGCGAAAGAGCAAACCTCATCGGGCTGCTGAAGCCATTGTCGAGTGCAACTGAGATAGCGATATAAGCTGATCCTTTTTCATGCAATGTTTCTTGATTTCGAACTTAAAAAGTTATCTTCTTTGATTTTTTTCCCCTTCATCGTGCCTCATTTTTGAGAACTTTCGACTCGGAAATGATCGTTTTGTTTTGGTATCGTTGTGGCTGATCATACTTCTGAAGATCTATGGATTTGTGATTATTGTTACTTTTATTGTTTCTTAATGCATCTTTGCATGACATAAGATAAGGTGGTTAACTCCACACGACCTGGAAATAGATCCTACTTCGATCTTTCACGTGTTCTTGTTTGCATTATGTTATTGGATAAAGGGTAATGACATTTTACCGTCAAAATTTTAAAAAGCAAAATTTTCAATCCTATGTAATGTTTGTAATTAATGCTTAAAAAAAGTGATTATGAATTTTTTTTTTTTACAAAATTTTGTAAATTTGTAAATTAAAAGTCCATAATTACTATCTTAATATTGTCAAATATCTGTAAAGATATGTTAATTTAATTATTTGAAATTACATTTTATTTCATCATACATGGTATTAGAATTGGGATGGATGCAGTATTTATACATCAAAATCACTTCTCCGTTGATGCCATGATTTTGATATGACCCTTGTGTTCAATATATTTATGATGAATTATAAATGTATATTGAAGAATTAGGAAATGAGGCTGCTGGAATACCGAACATGGGCAAATCTGAAAAATCATCCTTGGAAGTTTGAGTTATTTAATTATTTGATCATAGTTTATAATATATTTCAATTATGAGCCAATTTTATTGTTTTAAAGGCTTCGTTCTTTTTTGTTTCTCATCATTTTCGGATTTAATTAGTTAGTATATGTTGTAGGATATATATTTTTTATGACGATAAGAACCGACACTTGTCACTTTTTAGTGCGCACTGGGTAAACCACCGGACAAACGCAATAGCTTGCAAATTATGTTAGTCATACAAACCATATTGGTCAAGACATTTGCGACAAACTCGTCTAATAATGTGTTTGTAGGGGAAATCGAGCTTCTAACAATCGGACAAATACTTATACACTTCACCAACTCAGACACACCATTGGAAGCATGACAAGGGCTATATTTTAAGCACTTGAGCAATTGTAGGTATTTTTTAAAATATATACATGCACACATATTTAATACACATGCTACATTTTTAAAGATGGATGAATTTTTTGTGTTTTTTTAATTATTTATATATGTTGTATTCAATGAATTTAGTACTCGATATTGACATTTTATAATTTTTATATTTGACGAGGGAAGTAAGTTTCACGGCATTAATATATGAGAGATGAATACAAATATATCTTTTTTAAAATAGACGTAATTCTTTTTTTGCTCTTTTCGAACAAATAAACTAAAATTTATTTGCGTGGATAGATTTAGAAATATATATATTTCAAATCCACATATTTGTTAGAGTAGTGTTCTTGAAATCCGTGACCCCAGCAGTCAACTTTGTCATATCCCTACATCCCATGCCCACATTTTGGATACAAGTTCTTTTAATTAAACAATTGAAATCACTCGCCCCGTTTTGGATACAAGTTCAATTTAAATTATTTGACGATTTATAAAATTTTAAGCGCTTTAAACGTAAATTTAGAATTTGAGAATTTAATAGTTAAATTGGGTGTAAAATATTTTAATAATGAATTTTATGTCTTAATTAAATTATTTAATTAGTATTTAAGTTAAATTAAGATTTTAAGTACTCCATTTAGCTATTTCGAAATTTGAAGATTTTAATCTAAAAATTTGGTACTTGAATATTTTATTAAATTTTTTAGTGTGTCTAAATAATTAAATTAGTATGAGTTTAGCCTATTAATTTATTTTATTTGACTTTTCCTAACCCTAATTGCTTACACTAATCTCACACACCTACACCTAAACACACACACCAAGGCACACACACATACACGTTACTTTTGGAGGAAAAAACTAAGGTTGTGCCTCCCTTGAGCAGCAGCCTCTTGAGCACTCATCCTATCAATATTCTGTAGATTTTTGGTGAGATTTTGTCAAGTGAAACATCAATGAATCGTCCTCCGTTCATCCTCCAAGTATGCTCGCGTCGATGTTTGTTTATTCGAGCGTTTAGACGCAAAGTCATGTATAAACTTTTATTTTACGCATCGATATCGTCATATTATAAATTTTGATGTATTTTGTGCATGAAAATTCGTTCGTTATATGCAAAGTTTGATGGATTATGATTTAAACGATTTCTGAAAAATTTTGAGTCACAAAACTCGCCATTTGTTGTCATTTCGATTCCTGCGGTTTATCCGTCAGTTTTCTAGAAACATTTTCGACATATGATTTGTATCACTATGTGTTATCTTAGATTCGATAGCAAATTCGTAATTTTCTAATAAGAAACGAGAGAGATATGATTTTTATCGTAAAACCGCACAAGTTGTTGAATTTATGTGTCACAAAACCCGTCACACTCTGTTATTTCGAATTCTGCGACTTATATGTTGGTTTTCTGGAAATGTGTTCAGCATATGATTTGTAGCACTCTATGTTACCTTCGATTCGATAGCAAATTCGTAATTTTCTGATGAGAAACGAGGGAGATATGATATTTATTCTAAAACCGCACAAGCTGTGAAATTTATATGCCACAAAACCTGTCACCTTCTGTTATTTTGAATTCTGCGACTCATAGGTTGGTTTTCTGGAAACGTTTTCAACATATGATTTGTTGCACTCTGTGTTATCTTCGATTCGATAGCAAATTCGTAATTTTCTGATAAGAAATGAGAGAGATGTGATTTTATTGTAAAACCGCTCAAGATGTGAAAATTTGTGAACGTTCTTCACGTTTTCTCGAGTTTTTGGTTGCAGGTTTCGTTGAGATCTCCTGGATCTTTGCTGTTGTGGTTGGGGCAGCATGTCCAAAGCGTTCCAACGAAGCCCACCACAACGTTGTAAGTATGATTGACGTGCAAAAAATATATTTTATTTTGGAGGTACATGATTTGTCTTGTGACCACCCGGTAAAGCATGACTGGAGATTTATGATTATGAGATTGGAAAGCGGTAAAGTATGACCGGAAACCTCTCAACCTAGTGAAGTATGATTGGGGATTTATGTATGTGCGAGTGGACATCCAGTCGAAAGTTTGTGGTAACCCCTGCTAGCCCGGTACTGTGGTTTAGTCTGATCAGACGATTTATGTTATGGGCCACTTACTTTGAACATATTATTACGCAAAATTAAGTATGATTACGTATGTTATGATGGAAACACTTTTATGAAAATGTTTATGCAGTTATGACACTTATATGTTTATGTATGTTTAGCTGTTATTTCGTATACGTTACTTTTAAATGCATGTGATTTTATTAAGTACTATTTGTTATTCATGGTTAATGCGTGTTGAGTCTTTAGGCTCACTAAACTTGATCGATGCAGATGTTGATGCTTTTGAGGAGACATGAGGTATTGACCGGTGAGCTTGCTTGGAATGTGTGCAATGCAAACCTGATGACTACTATTGTTATGATAAGATTTTATGCACGTTAAAATTTTTACTCTGATTTTTATTTATTCAAAATTTTATTGGCAAACAAATATTTTCAAATGCTCGTTTTGTATAACGCTTTTACAGTAGCGATGAATGATATTTTTTTATGCCATGGAAATATTTTGTACTTGGATTATTTTAAAGAATTTAGTCGATCATTTTATTTAAATTCAGAATACGATGATTAACTATTTAAATAAGAAAAATTTTTATTTTCCATAAATTTTAAAATAGTATTAGCTATTTTATTACGGGATGTTACATGTATAATGTAAAGATGATAACAAAACGAGTGAAAGAGAAATTAATTACGTCAATAAATAATTTTTTTTATGTAATTGTTTATGTTCTTGAATTTTTATGCTAAATAACTATATATAATCGTAGATTCAACAAATGTGCCAACTTCAAAGCATATCAAGTGTTTAACTAATAAGTAATCGAAGAAAAATTTAAAGAAATTATTAAATCAACGCGAGCATAAGGAAAAAAATTATAACAAAAAAGAAATAGATAACACAAAATCATTCAAAATGATTACAAAATTCGCCACAAAATTTTTGAGATCCATAAATCAAAATATTCATTTCCTTTATAACAATGTATATTTATGCAAATAATAAAATACATCATATTGAAAACAAACAGTTTAGAAAATGACTCTGAATCTCTATATATTTCATACCTTGCATAATGCATTGTTGTAGCTAATACTTGTTTTACATGTACTAAATAATCTTCTTTCTCACATTTCATCGAGCATGTCAAGAGCAATTTTATGAGCAACTATGAAAAACAAAATTGGAGGATTAAAACATAAATTTATGTAATAATCTGATAAGTATACATCTTAGAGAGAAATGTAGAAGGCAAATTTACTAATTTATATATTAAAAGGAACAATAGATAGAAGATTAAACATTGGCTGCTGCAGAGTTGAGTAGAGGACCATTTGTAGTGAGAATGAGAAAATAAAATATAAATTACCGAAATTGGGAGAATAAAGTTGTTCTTCATTGTTCAATCTCAAGTTTGCAATATCTCAAAAAGATAGTTTTTGAGATCAAAGCAGTTTTCTTTCTTAAAAATGGGACGGGGGCTCTCGAACGTGGAGGAGGGTGAGAGGTAGAGATTTTGAAATTGAAGTGGTGACCTTATGGAGTGGATATTTTGAAAGTGAATCAATTTCTTTAGACGTGAAATGAGAAATGAGGGTTAAATACTATAGTTAACATAATGGAGTGAGACAGTCTCACGAATTTTTAGTGAGACGGGTCAACCTTACCGATATTCACAATAAAAAGTAATACTCTTAGCATAAAAATTAATACTTTTTTCATGGATGACCCAAATAAGAGATCCGTCTCACAAAAGACGACCCGTTAGACTGTCTCACATAAATTTTTACTAAATAGATATACATATTTTGAGATCTTTCTTTTTATAAGATAGAATAGAATAATATAGATTATAAAATAGAATAGATATTAATTAATTAATTAATTAATAGTTAAAATAGCCAAGACTATAGGCCCAACCGTGTGGGAATTAGCTATTTCAGGCCCATGCTTTTATTCAAACTGAAGCCCATTGGGCTATTCACGCAGCCTTTTCTAAACATAAAATGGTTATTCGAAGATTTTTTGGGGATTTAGGGCTAAATAATTAAGGTGAATAGCGCGGGAGAAGGGCATCAACGGTTGTCAAGTGTTGAACGGTAAGCTTTCCGATTGCTTGTGTGGGGAAAATCGAAAATGGAAACCCCAGGAAGCAGTGAGAGCCCGGCGGAAACGAAAAAGTCGAAAGGGAAAACACCCAGAAAGCCCAAAGGCTCCGCCGCCCAAGTTCTCAAACAAAGTTTGTCCGCATATAAGCTTTTACCTCTATGGCGCTAGTGTTTATTATATGTTTGTTTTTAGTTTCTGAGATTCTATTTTTGTATGTTTTTGTTGGTGATCTTTTGCAGAATCGCCGGCTGAGTTTTTTGCGGATAACAAGAATATTGCTGGGTTTGACAATGTGAGGTTTATGGTTGGGATCAACATTCATATATTTTAATTCTATCGAGGATTACATTTGAGTAATTGTTTTGAAAATCTCTCGTTTTAATTTTGCGACCTACAATACCTGGTTGAAAAGCTCAACCACGTTTTACGAAGAAATATTACTGTGAATTTTGAAATTTCAAAAGATGTAAATCATCTCTGGTCCATGCACCTGCAAAATCATGGAAAATGGAGGAACATAATCTACGTAACTGAAATTGGAAGCTTGGTAGAGTTTAAATTATTCTCTTCTATATTTTAAGTTTTCCATTTTTTATATATATTTCCTTGTCTCACAGCCAGGAAAATGCTTGTACACTACTGTGAGAGAACTTGTTGAAAATGCACTTGATTCAGCTGAATCAATTGCTGAACTTCCTGTCATAGAGATAACCATGTAAGTGTGACTACTTGCGATTCTTGATAGTTCTTGATTTGACTTTCATTGTGGTTGAAGCTAGATATTTAATTGCTTGATTGATCTAGAGAAGAGATCGATAAAAAAAAGTTCAATTCTATGATTGGCCTTGCCGAGCATGGACGTGTTGATGAAGAGCTATATGATGATTTTGAAACAGAAAAGGCCCGTGAGGTGTGTTTATGTTTACAGCTAGTTCTCTGCTGCTACACGCTTTGATTCCATATCATCTAGTGTGTGAGGATATGTACGCAAATGTTGGGGGTTGGTTGTCTAAGCAGGGGCGGAGTCAGGATCATTGTTCAGTGTAGGCAATAATATACTACAATTAATAAAGCAAAAAAAAGAAAAAAAAGAAGACTGGTTAAACAAAAATCATAAATAATGTGTTCTAAAGTTAGAACACAAGCTACACAAAGCCAGAAGTATCTTTAGTTGATGGAAAACGCCAGAAAAATGACAAAAAAACATTGCGTACAAAACCAACAATCAAAACAAAAACTGATAGAAAATATAAATTTTACAGACGAAAAATATGCATGAATTCATTCTCGATTGCAAAAAAAAATTAAAACAATTGAATGATCAAATAATATTGAATGAAAAAAGTGATCCTTAAATTTTATAAAATTCTGGATTTTATTTGTAATATAAAAAATGAGACATTAGGTAATATGAATTGAAATGACTATTAATCAAATTATAAGAGGTATGGGGATTATGTGGAAAAAATTGTATAGAATATTACATATTGTCAATCAGAATAGTACTATCAAGTAAAAATTAAAAATTTTGAGTCTAAAATTTGGGTCTATAAATTATTAAAGAAATATTTTTTGTTGTTTTTTAAGTTAAGCTTGGGGAATTACGCAATATTAGAATATCAAAATTTAAAATTTTTGATCTAAAAATTATAATATATATATATATATACTTAATTGTTTTCCTAAAAATTATAATATATACATAGTTTTTTTGGTCCCAGTGTAGGCAAGTGCCCCCACTGGGCCTTAGCTGGCTCCGCCCATGTGTCTAAGGTTTATATTTTCTAATAGAAAAGGCTTGCCAAAGAAGCACGTCTGCAAGAGATCCAGGCAAAGAACGCTTCTCTTGGGAAGAAAGCCAAGGCGCCAGTTGCTGCAAAATCCATAAAGAGCCGCGAGGCATCATATTACAAAGTTTCATGTAAGGTACAAATCGGTTATCTTAGAACAGTATACACAGTTCTCTATATAAATAATATTCTGGTTTCATTTTTTCTTTGTTGTAGGATAACGGAAGAGGAATGCCACATGATGATATTCCAAATATGTTTGGACGAGGTGTTGAATCTCATTGCGTTTATCTTATTATTTTTATGAGATTTATGAAGCAGCTGTATTGCTTGAAAGTATTTTGACATGATACTGCAGTTGCTTGAAGTTGGATGCAACCTCGTAAAAATTGCTTCTTTTTGTTTTTTCTCCCTTTTCTTTGAGCTTGAGCAGCGTCTTTGCAGTTTTATCTGGAACTAAATATGGTTTAAAACAGACACGCGGAAAGTTTGGACTTGGTGCCAAGATGGTAGGTTTCATTGTATTTTGTTCATGTACGTGTGAATGTTTTATTCACACCAGCATTAGTCATGTTGTGTATGGTTTTCTTAAGGACAGCTTAGTACACGAGAGTGAGTGGGACTGGAATAGACATTCTCAACTCATTCCATTCTTTGTGCTTGGATTACAATGAGAATCATAATATCCATTTCAATGTGAATGTGAGAATAGGCATTCTCTACATTTTTTAAGTTTACCCATTCTCATTCTCCCAACTTATTTATTTATCTATGTTCCTCATTTTTATTTTTTAAAATCTTTATCATTTATTTTTCTTTATTAAGTTTAATAATTAAAAAATTTAATGGTAAAAGTATTAATATTAATTATAAAAGAGCAATAATAATTATTATTCAAAATTTTTTTGTTAACAATGAATGATAATAAATCTATAATAATGATTATTAATAATTATTATTTAATAATATCTATAATAATAATGATATTAAATAATAATAACAATTATAAACAATAATAAAATGAATAATAATATCAATGATTTATTAATAATAAACAATTTTTGAATATGTATTGTTTCAATTTTTTTTATTAAATTGTAATTTGATTATTAAAAATAATTTCATTTCATTCATTTTCGATTTCTTTTGGTACCAATCATAGGGATGCAATTTCCGTTCCTACCTTATTCCACCCAACATACTAATCATGACATTAGAGTATTGGAATGCCCATTATACCTTTTGGTATGGCTTCCCCTTCAAAGGTTGAAATTTTAATATAATCCTACCAAAACATTAGATTTATTTTTTTCTTAATCGTGCAGGCGCTTATTTGGTCCAAGATGAGTACTGGATTGCCTATTGAGATCCGTTCGTCGATGAAGGGGCAAAGTTACTCATCATTTTGCAGATTAGATATTGATATCAATAGGTATTGCCAAATTATGGTTTAGAACATCCCATTTGGATTTTTAGGTTTTTTATTCATAGATTCCATGGAAAACTGATTGTTTTTGAGTAATTAATATATAGGAACATTCCTCACATTCATGTACATAATAAAAAAGAGAACAAGGAAAAATGGCATGGCGCTGAGATCCATATAGTCATTGAAGGGAACTGGACAACATATCGTGTATGAATCCTTTAGTACGCTGTTAATTTGAAATTTTTGAGGATTTTTGTTTGGAACTCCTTTCATATCCAGCATTTTCCTTATGATTTTACTGTCTCCTTAGTTTATGACTTTCTTTTGTTGTGTCTTCTGTCTACAGTCCAAAATACTGCATTACATGCGACAAATGGCTGTCATCACTCCTTACGCGGAGTTTCTCTTCAAGTTTTTGTCAGAAATACCAGAGTACTCTCTTTCTCGCTGTTGATCAGCCTCTCTTGAGTTTCCTTCTGTTGTATTTAAAACCAAGTGATTAATTTTTTGTTTTCTTCGAAGTAAAAATGTCACTGTCAGATTTGCTAGGAGGACAGATATAATGCCTCCAGCTCCTCTTGAAACCAAGTATCATCCGTCAGCAGTAGATTTGCTTTTGATCAAACGACTTATTGCGGAAACATCAAAGCCTAAACTTTTGCAATTTCTTCAGCAAGAATTTGTGAATGTTAAGAAGTCCTATGCTGACCGATTAATTGGTAAGTGATCATTTATTTGAGACAATGCTAGAGTCACTAGACTGAGCTGTTTCTACGTTAATATCATTTTGCCATTGGGTATGAAGTCAGCCAGATGGCCCCAGGGTTTGAAGTGAGCTAGATGCATGCACATTTTGTACAGTATTTTTTGTTGCTAATTGACACAGGATCATATTTTCACATTTAGGGGAAATGGGTCCCGGTTTTAGCCCAAGTATGCTGGTTAAATCTCTGACCTCACAGCAAATTGTTCGGATTCATCAGTTGTTCCGTCAAGCGAAGTTTGATGATCCCAGTGGTGATGTAAGTTATTATATTGGTGTTTTCTCCCCTTGTATCAATTTCCTTCAGTATAAAACCTTTTGCAATATTTTTTACCGTCATGGGATTTCGGATTTTATTCTTGTTTCATGTGTTCATTCTGCTCTATGCCTTTTAACGATTTAGCTTCTTGTATTAATTTTGAGTTACCTGCAGTGTCTTAGTCCTGCTGGAGAATACAATCTCCGTTTGGGAATTATAAAGGAATTGCATCCAGATATGGTTGCAACTTATTCAGGAAGGTACAGTGAATTATTAGCCTCCTGGCAGAGACGGAGCCAAGGGGGGGTGCGACCGCCTGCCCCCTTCAATTTTTTAATTTCGTTGATTAGAGGTCTAAAATTAATTATATTTTTTTCACCTTCATGGCTTCACTCCTAAATTTTGCCCACCCAACCTCCATTTCTGGCTCTGTCCCTGCCTCCTAGAATTATACGATATATTCCTTCCTTAGAAGAAAATTATTTATATTAGGAAAGAGAATTAAAATCATTAGATGTATCGTGCAGCGCTCAAGTGTTCGAAGGCCACCCTTTCATTGTGGAGGCTGGAATTAGTTTGGGTGGAAAAGATGTTAAACAGGTGAGTTTTAGCTATGCTCTAGGCTCCTTAAATTCATTTTGAATTCCGACTTTCAGTCAGTATTCTTTCTAATAGAAGAGCTGTCGTTTGTTCAGGGGTTCTATTTCACTGACAATTCTATGTTAAAAAAAACAGTATTTAGTCACAAATTAATCGAACAGTGTTTAAAATTCTCGTACTGCTGCTTATTTTGTATTCTGACTTTTGTACGTCATATATTGGGTGAACTTCTAGGGCCTAAACATTTTCCGATTTGCTAACCGAATTCCACTTCTGTTCGAGCAAGGGGCTGATGTTGTCACGAGGACTGCTATTAAGAGAATCAAGTGAGTGTTGCATGCTATTTCATCAATTTTTTTAAAAATCGGTGAAGATTTTTAGTGATGTTGGCCTGGTCAATGTAGTGTCCAGTATTTTCTACATGCAGCTGCGTAAAGTTTCTATAGTTCTTTTTCCTTGGTAAAACAATATTTCCGTGTATTCTTTGTTTTGGTGATGATAGTCATTCTTTATTTTTATCACAATTTTCTAACACCAAGTTGCGCACATATAAGTAAATAAGAAGCTTGTTACCTAGTCCTAAAATTCCTGTCCATTTTTCAGTTGGAACAGTTACAAGATCAACCAAGCACAAGATAAGATTGGGGTCTTTGTGAGCATTGTAAGCACCAAGATTCCTTTCAAAGGAACCGGAAAGGAGTACATTGGTGATGACATTAATGAAATAGCTTCTGCCGTCAAGGTATGGACACATCGGATTTTATTTCTCTATGTAAGAGAACATCTGTTAACTGGAAAATGTTGAATCTTCAGACAGCTATTCAGCAATGCTGTGCACAGCTGAAATCGAAAATAGTTAAAAGAATTCAAGCTCGTGAGCAGCAGGAGAGAAAACGAAGTTTGAGCAAGTCGGTTTTCCTCTCTCATTATGTGTGTAATAAAAGCTACGTGAAGAAAACTTTGATCTCATATTTCTACCAATTTTCAGGTACATTCCAAATGCCACGGGTGCTATATATGAAATTTTAAAAGAAATGTCTAGCTCTCATGCTTCAAAGAAGAGACGTTCTGAAGACAAGGATGCAGAATTACTTAGACAAGTTTCAGCTAAATTAGTAACTGAAGAGACGTTGCGGGAGAAGCTCACTCGACATGTGGAACAGGTGAGACTTTCTCGTTTCCTTGTCGAAAATTTTGGTCCACCTATTAATACATTGGCAGACACAATGCAGTTTTCCTACATGAAATCCGCGTTTGCTGCATGTCACTGTCGATTCTCACTATGCTTTGTGAAAACACAGTCTTCTCTCCTTATGTTGTTGATCCATAATTTTTATTTTTCGACTGCTTCTCAGATTTCCTCTTATCCCCTATATCGTGTATAAACTTACTGATTTTTCAGGTGGACTATGAGATGGCTTTGGAGTATGCAACGCAGACGGGGGTGAACGAGGAACCCAGAGACGACATTTATATACAACCCTTGAAAACTGAATGCAATTTCACTGATTTTTACAGCCCTGTATTTGTCTTCAGGCTCATTCATTAGGTACACTCCGATATCTGAATTTGTCATTGTGTGTTTTGTTTCCTTGCAGAATGAATTTGGTGTTTTGAAAAAAAAAAAAAAAGTACTTATGCATGAGCACATAAAGGATGGAATCATGTAGACCAAAAAGATGTTCTTCTTGAGCAGTAATAGATCTTGTTAGACTGTGTTGTATATAGTGCCGTATTAAGAACTGAAATGTATCGCTTGACCTGTATTTGATTTAAAAAATTTGAATTGTAGACGATGATAAATATCTGCAATTTCGTCACTCTTGTTTTCTCAATGATCATATTCATCATACCATTGCTTATCATGTCTTGTTTCCCCCCTCAATATTGATTCTGCAATAGTTTTCTTGATTCATTTTGGTCAAAATCAAATTTATATTGGATTGATACACTTTCGACAATCTTTTGAGAGAAAAGATACATCCATACATGGGGGACGGGATAAAGCAATTCTCTTTCTTTTCTTTTCCGAGGGGTTAGAGAAGGATTGAGACTAAAAAGGAGGACCCAAAGAGGACCCCTAACGAGCCGAGCATTCCGACCAAAGAGAGGAATGCAGTGAGAAGCTTTTTCCTAGTTGTTGCAGGTCTTGTTTCAGAATTCTTAGGGGAGCTTTCTCTTGCACGTGTACGGACAATCAAAGAATTGCATCGCATATGGAACGATTTCATCCGCGACGACTGATCTAAGAGTCGCCGGCATTAGAGCCTGAGCGAAACAAGCTGACCCACCTCTATCACTAAACTAGACCAAATGACTTTTCACAAAGTATGCGTCTGGATAATCCAAAGTTTCGATAGTTAGCTCTCGGTCTTCCGGTCAAAAAACAACGGCGATGAAGGCGTGTAAGTGCACTATTCCGTGGTGTAGTCCTTTTAAGTTAAGTAATAAGTCTCAAATCATCTGGATACACCAGTCCGAAATGTGGCGCTTACTCTTGCGTATCAAAGCAGCTAAGAATACAACGATTGATTAAGAGCTTCTCGCAAAGAAAAGACTGATGAGCTTTCGTTCAGTTATGCGATATAGCAACAACAATCTTTTGTTCGAATTGGGGGACGTATGGTCCGGTCCCTCTTAGCTATTACTAAATGAGGCTGTTGCAGCTTGCTCCAAGGGAGGGGAGCTCTTATCTCGAGTCTTAACCCGTGCCTTTACGGCGGTAAAAACCTTAGCTGCTGAGCTCACTCACAAACTTGTATGCATTGAGCAGGAGTGACGAGAGAACCCTCTCATAGAAGGTCCTTATTTCCTGCTGATGGTAGGAGATGGCATGTCGGGGTGAATAAGGTGGCTCTATACGGAGGGAATGTGGGATCTCTTTGGAGAGGTAATTTCAGTGTTTTTGGATATCTTTTTTTTGGGGGGTCTCTTTCTCGTTGATCAACTCGCCTCCGCTCTATTGAAAAGTAGGAATTCCTACGTTGTCAATGAACGCGTCTCGGGCTGGATTGAAACAAGACCTACAACAATTAGGAAAAAGCTTCTCTTTGATAGCAGTCATAGAAGAGTTCAGAAAGGACCTCCCCTTAAGCGCCTTCTTTAGGGGACGTTCGGTCTGTACCAGAGATGTAGCCAAAAAAGCCTCAAAGGGTGGGTTTCTCAGTCTCTTGAGTTGGCAAGAAAGGGGAAATGAAAAGAGACTAAGGAATAGCTTTTAGAAAGATTTTTTGGTAGGAAACTCCCTCAATTCCTATACTATGCTCCCAACAGCTGATTCAATAGGAGACAACACCAATACCCACTCGAGTAGACTGATGACACCATCCATTGGAGAGAAATAAATAACTATAAAATAATGGCATGTAATCAAAATGAAAATAATCCATCTCCATAATTATATAATTTCAGCTGACACCAATTTCGCTCACATCGATTTTATTAACATAAATTCGAGATTGAGATGTACTCATGCCAGTTGGTTTTTTTAGGTATACTTATTCAGTGTATTTCAGTTAAAATGCACATCACCCCAAATATTTTGGCATGGCCAAATCAAAATATGATATTTCACAATATAAGTATTTGTGTGTAAAGAAAGTTGTTGCGGAGGAGCTGTAAAAGGGTGAAAGTTTCCATAATTTTGTCCCATTTACATCCGCAGTAAATAAATAAATAGACTTTTTAAATGGTTGAAAGGACATTGTCGTTAACTTGTATCGAGAAAACTTGCAAGTTAACAGCTAGTGAACACACAAAATGTGATATTAAAAAATTAATGACATTTTATATAATAACTTATAAATTTATATTATATTATTAAGTTTGAGACACTTAAAGTAACTAATTTTTAGTATCATAGTCTATTTTAATAATTATATATGTTAATATAGTGTTAAAACTTTAATGCAAATTACATGTAGTTTGCAGATATAATTTGTGTTTTCTAAACATCAGGTTGTAGGTTCAATTCCTACTTTGGTCTTTTTTTTCCTTTCTCTTTTCTATTTATTTTTAATATATATATTAAAATTATAATGTAGTCTCTCACTATTTCTTATAATTACATTTTGATCTTCATTTAAATATAAACCAAATTAATTATAAAAAAATATTGTACAAGCACACAATGCGTGTGTCGGTGCAATAGTTATATATTAAGCTGTAATAGATATCTACTCATTTCGTGCAAAATATCATTAGCACATATAAAATAAAAGTAGATAGATAAAAATAAATTCGGCCAACAATATCAACTATCGTTTTTCAATTAAAAATAATTTCAAAAACTAACAAATTATAACTTAAATTTATGATGGCTTATACATAAACATATTAGCAATGGAGCTCAAGCATCAGAAGTGTGAGAAACAACATTTTGATTAAATAGTTTCAAAACGTTTTTTTAACTATGCATTTTTCATATTAAACTAGATAAAACATACACACTAAAAAAATATTCATTTTTAAAAAAACTAAAATTAATTGTTAGACCTAAATTCTACCAAAATGCCTGTTAGAAGACAAAGCTCATTAGAAATCCAGTAGGTTTGAAAAGACGAATGCATACACTATGAAGTAAGTTGACCCACGATCCATGACCATTGATCGTTGAAAATGGGCCATAGTGCTCGGAAGAGGCGAACTAAAACTGAAAGAATCATCACAAGAACCTCTCTCAACAACTTCATCAACAAGCAACTCAAAATTACAGCAAAAAACTTCTGCAAATCTTCATTAGTACAAATTCATTTTAATTCGATCAATCATTAGCTTAATTTCCTTAGTTTTAGCGCGTTCCTTCCGTTTTTCAAGCTTTAGTTGTAAAAATGTTAAAACAATTCACGATAAAAAAAAATAATTTGTTTTCGTTCATGAGTTTCCTTTAATTCTCTAATTCAGTTACTTAGTTTATGTGGTTTGCCGAATGAATTATAGCTAACGATCGAATCGGGATATACATCGCTTCATCATAGAAGTCAGGTTATCCACAAACTTTGAACGATTTCGTTCCTGGGACGCCCGCACACATTTTTTGTGCAAACAGATTTTGGAATGTCAAGTGGGACCATGCCGCCAAGAAAGCGAGGAAACAATGAAAATGATGAAAGGATGCTGCAAAGTCCAATAGATTTATGAACAACTGGAAGAGAATGCACGCATTGAATACTTGGAAAGAATGACCTAGGATGCCTCTAAAACTTTCAATCACCGAGAGAAATAAAGGGATTCCCCAACCCTAAAGATCGGCATGTGTATGGAGATGAGACTGAATCTACTGAAGGATTAGTCTGAAAGATTGCGCAAAAGTTCAAGGAGCATGTAGCGAAAGATGTGAATATGCATATTGTGAGCCATAAGGTTCCAATGAATCTCGTGACGTCAATGGAGAGAGGTATATATGCATTGAACTCAAAGAGAAGACTAATGCCTTGGCTAATGTCTTTGTCACAACTATGACAGACTTCAGGAAATAGATGAGAGAATGGAGGATGTCTTCAAAAGATGAAAAAAACCTTATGAGTCTGAAAGCAAGCAGCCAATGGATCAAAGCTAAGGATTAGAAAGTTTTCAAGTAGGTGAAGTTTGTCGTTTGATTGCACCACTAGTTCTTTTGTCCAATACTTAACCGCACCTGAGAGAAGATAAGATAACAACAGAAAGACAAAACAGGTAGCGTAATGAAGGAAAACATCTTGTGATGCAGACTTGTAAGGTTACCAATTCATGTTCTCAATTAAGAGCTGACGAAGATCTTAACAGTCAAGGAGTATTTACAAAGAACACAAAAGAGCATACTCGGGGGCACAGTTCACCTCACATCCCATTGGATCAGCACAATCATTCAATGAATTAAAAAGAAAGAAGTATGTGAACGTGAATTTCAATGATATTCATATTTTGATTAATGAAAAAAAGACGAGCAGAAAAATGTAGATCCAAGGAATAAGTTTAAAGAATGTTGGGTATCCCATAACACTATTTATGAAGTGAAAAATAGGGTGAATGAAAGTTTTAGTATGAGGATTGATCATTACGATATGGGGATGATATGTAGCATATCAGAGAATTCAAGGTATATTGGAGAATCCATGGTCAAAAGGTCGATGAACCCGTACCTTGAAGGATCGTCATCTTCTAAGAATGTAATACAAGAAAAGATCAACATAAGAGTCCTAAAGTTTTCTAACAGAAAAGACACTATGACAGTGGATGAGGATCATTTTCCCTTAGTCACAATTGTGAATGTGAATAACACTGATTTGCAAGTTTTAATCAATAAAATGATGAGGAATATAGTTTATTGGGTGAGGTGGATAGCTAGGGGGAAAATAGAAGAAAAGGATATGTTGATTAATCAAGGAAAAAAATATAAAAAATGAAGAAAAATCTGAAGAGATTTATAAAATGGTATTGGATTCCCAAAGAAATGATATTTGATATAGAAAACTAGTGCCAAAAAGTGAAGAACCAGAATTCCATAACGAAGTGTTGGGTACCCAAAAACATGATTTTTTAGGTGAATGGAAGATGCAAAGGAAGTTTAAGTACAAAGAATCATTTTTACTGTAGAGTTAATCATTTTTATGATAGATGGAATGCAGTTTATTATAAGGAGAATTCGATTTATGGTAGGAATCCATGGTCACAAAGCTAAGGAAACAAGAATATCATTGAGGATCATCAACCACAAAATCAATGAGCCAAGAATACTCTGGGGGATAAAAAGTTGGAAGACCGATGATTGTAGATTATGGTGGAGAATTCTTGGCCTCAAAGTTAAGAAACCAACAGTACCTCAAGTCATCATCCTTCAAAGGTTAAGGGAATCAGCTTAGGTCGAAGATTAAATCTCAACATGGAAAATCTCCACGATATAGGTTGGGAGATAAGAAGCTGTTCTCAAGTCAGTACTCAAGGGATTAACCATCTTCTTACTCAAATGATCAAATCAAAGAGCATGAAATTCGTAATTATTTATAAATCAATGAAAAAAGAAGAGTGAAGGAACATTATAAATTTCCAATATCATTCACTAAAATTCAAAGGAAAAGGTTTTGCTGCATAAGGTAGGAAAAATTGAGGAAGAAAAGTGCTGAATTAAAGAAGTAAGACCGATGATGACAAAAATGTTACTCAACAAAATAATGAGGATGATGAACTAATACTTGAGGAAAAAGTTCATGAAATGAGAAGAATAAATTTTTGGGTTGGACAAATCGAGATATCAATAGAAGATTCTCAACTGCAAAGTAAGGAGACTCGAGATATAATGAGGAATATTTGGCCCGAGGGCCAATGAATATTTAAGGCCAAAAGTTTGTAGCCATCCTTGGGATGACACCAACCACAAGTGTAGCATCCTATGGAAGAAATAAATACAGGAAATGGTCGAGAAAAAGTTCAAGGATCATTGAGCTCAAAAAAATCTTGATGGCCAGATGAAGTGTAAGTGTAAAGTGATTTGTAGCTCTTGTGGTAACTACTGTTTGATATTGTTTTATACATGAAGCAAAATTAATATCACAATCAGTAGGCATGTGAACATTTTTGTTTGGAAAAAAATGTTGCTAAATATGGTTATTTAGTCAATTTCATGTGTGGATAATATCGTGGCCAAATTATGACCTTAAATTATTTGGTTTGTGTGTTTTATTTTTGAATTTATTGTGTTCGATTGAGGTAGCGATGTATTAGATGCATTATAACAATTGAAATGTAGTTTGCATGTCATAAGTTTAAACTGATGATACTATATCAACTTGAAGATATCTTCATGATTTTGTTGTGGTTTAAACGTGCGGATGAAAGAGTCTGATGGTTCATGATATTTGAATTTTTGACCGGAGAAAATATGAGATTTTACTGTTGGTCAATATTGTATGAAGTAGGCTGATTCGGAGATTTAAAAAAAATCCCCGAACCAAACCCGAACCCAAACCCGAATAAATCGAGGATCCCCGTCTTCGTTTCGTGTTTTCTCCGTGGAACCCCAAATCCGTGGGAAAAGTTGTCATCCTTAATTAGAACTTAATTGGGCCAAAAGAGGTGGCATAAATGTGTGTGTGCACGAGCGCAAAATGGCCTATCAGCCAATTGCCTAGGGGGCATATCTTGGACCTAAATTCTGCCAAATAGCTCATTAGAAGACAAAGCCCGTTAGAAATTCAGTCGGTTTGAGAAGACGACTGCACACACGGTAAAGGAAGTTGACCCACGATCTACAACCAATGATCATGGAAAATGGGCCAGAGTACTTGGAAAAGGCGAACAAAAACTGAAAGAATCATAAGAAGAACATCTCTCGACAACTTCATCAACAATCAACTCAAAATTACAGCAAAAAGCTTATGCAAATAATTAATTCTAGCTTATTTTAGTTCGCTCAATCATAGCTTAATGTCCTTAATTTCAGCATATTCCTTCTGTTAGTTGTAAAGATATTGAATCAATTCATGATAAAAAATTAATTTGTTGTCCTTCATTAGTTTTCCTTTAAATCTTTGATTCAATTTCTTTGTTTACGTGGTTTACTCAGAAAATTATAACTAACTATCGAATCGTAGTCTACATCGTTTGATCGTAAAAGTCAGATTATCCACAACTTTGACATGATTTTGTATATGACATGGCATGACATGCCTACACAAATTTTCTTGCAAACACTAATAATAGAAGAATTTTTTTTATAATGACTTCAGTAAATATATTTAAAAATGAGTAAGTCTATTATTAGACATGTTTCATGAGTCGGACCAGATCAGAGATTCATCTCATAAAATCGATTTGTGAGATGGTATCATGTGTTTAAAAATAATAGCCTACAATACTAGCTATATTAAAAAAATTATCAAATTTTTTATTCAACTATAAAATATAATTTCCAAACAAGTTTCAAAATGTCCTGTTTGGTCTGCCGTGATATGATCATGGCATCTACCACAAGAAGTTTTTGTTTTTAAAGAAAATTATTAAGCCGTCAAAACCAATAAAGCATATATTATTTGTAACGCCCCAATAGAATTAAACCATTAATCGCTGCCACCTTAATCCAAAAAATCCAAATCTTTTTCTTGCCGAATCAATTATTTTACAAGTCTAATTATAGCTTCTTCAATCATCTTTTTTGGCTTTATTAAATTAGTGTGGTCAAAAAATCATCTAAAAAAGCACATAAACAGAATATCTCCCAACAACAGACATGGGCTATGGGAAATTATCGGATTCACCAATGACCAAAATTTTAACAGTTTCTTACATCGTGTCATTTCTCGATCTACCGTAACCAGTTTTTCTTGAAAAATTCTACCAAATTTTTTGAGTATATTACAAAATTTCACAGGAAAATGTAGAAAATGACTAATAATTTACAAAACACTTTCCCAATTTTAGATACTTTTACATACTTTGCGAGTTTACTATATCTATAAACTTTCACGATTTTACGAAATCGAAATTTTAGTAAATGAAAACCATGAATTATATATTGAAAAATTTCAGTTCGAGGCGATAAAAACGTTAGTTTTTAACTAATATTCACGTCAATAGAGAGGTAACGACATTTTGTCACGTACCCTTTTGACTATAAAAAAGCAACAATTCCTTATGTCATAGATATCATATAGTAGGTTACTGGTGGAGTTCGGGTCAAAAGAGAAACCCATAGTTCTATTCTGCCATTTGGCATTGTAAGTACATTTTTTTCTAATAGTGTTAAACATATGAAACAGTCACTTCTTGCTCATATCATCTTCCAGTTTAGTTTAAGAACAAAAATGATTAGTTGGTATTATTAAATTTAGTTTCTTTGTGTAGCTTCATGAACAATGGTGACCATGTTTATCCTAGGAATGAATAGGGATGATAGGAATATGAACTTTTTTGGTAGCCATTCGGTTTCGTGTTTGTTCTCGAAATGTATGTCCAGTCTTTTTAAAGTTTCAGGTTTTTTCGACTTTCTAACTTTTCGTACAGAGAGTTTACCGGACAGAAGCCATGTTTTTCAGAGTTCTAATCTAAGATCAGCTGAGAAATGCGAGTCTTTCCTGGGAAAAAAACATGCAAATTCGAAGGTAAAATAACAAGGGGGAATCCAGAAATATTGTCGAGAACGTCATGTATTTTGTGGGGGTGGAGAAATATACTAATATACATGTAAAATCATTTGATAAGGAACATTGTTTTGATCAATGTGTGTCTCCTTTGTCTTGTTTGATGTACTTTTGGACGAACTTATTACTTGAGAATCACAAAAGCATTGAATCTATGATTGCTACAAAGGAATCAAATATTTTGCTTTTTTCTCGTCTTATTTTTCTGCCAACTTCTCAAGAAAGTTCGCGGAAATCACCATTTAACATTTTCCGTGGATCACACAGATAGTGGAAGTACCATACCAGCAAAAATGGAGCCTGGGAAATCGGTCGATGACCAGTTCTCAAAGCTGCACCCGTGCTTACCTGTGGACACAAGAATTGCTATTTTAGGAGGCGGGCCGAGTGGATTATCAGCAGCTTATGCACTGAGTAAACTAGGATATAGTGATGTAACTGTGTTGGAGAAGTATCACACAGTTGGTGGGATGTGTGAATCAGTAGATATAGAAGGTATAGAGAAGATTAAAGCTTTTCTTTTTTAACTAGACACACATTCATTGTGAGTTGACCCAGTGAAATCAACCGCTGGGCTTATTGAATAATCTGTTGGCAGCGGATTTGTCGTTTTTTCTATGGAAACATCTGATTACTTACGCATGTTTCTTTCACAGGAAGGATATATGATCTTGGAGGACAAGTTCTTGCAGCTGGCAGCTCTCCAACTGTTTTTCACTTGGCGAAAGAAATGGGTTCAGATTTAGAAGAGATGGATGCCCACAAACTAGCTCTTATTGATAGTTTCACAGGGAAATATCAGGATATACAGGTTGCAGATGACTACGTATCAGTAATCTCATTAACGTTAGAGCTACAGGTACATCTTTTTCGATCTTTTAAGGCCGTATATCTTATTGATACTTCAAACTGGTATCAAATTCTTAATTGTTGTGCTCCATTTACAGGACAAAGCTAAGAAATCGGGTCAAATAGGAGTTCATGCTGTGAACGACTCTGCCTTTGATTTGACGCCAGAGTTTCTCGAACACCGGGGTATAAAATCTCTCCCTAAATCAGTAGCTTATGGATATACTGCTTCAGGGTATGGATTTGTTCAAGACATGCCTTACGCCTATATTCATGAGTTCACTAGAACGTCCATGGCCGGTAAAATTAGACGGTTCAAAGGTGGTTACTTGAGTTTATGGCAGAAAATAAGCACATCTTTGCCAATAAAAGTCCTCTGCAACACCGAGGTTGTCGCAGTAAGACGCCATTCATCAGGTGTCAAGATTGAAATCAAAGATGGTGAAGGATACTCCAAAAGTTTGGAATTCGATAAAATAATCATAACAGGGGCGTTTCCATTCAAGAATGGGAAAACATACAGATCACCATCATTCACTTCCGAAGGTTTGGGAGTCTATTTCTTTAGCAGCACTAGTCTTGCCGCGAATGTTTTTTAGACTGATTCTGAAAGAAAGTTCTCTTTCTACAGATACTCAAAATGACACAATGGATTTCAGTGAGATTGAAAAGAAACTGTTCAGTAAAGTGCAAACAATTGACTACTACACTACGGTTATGAAGATTAAAGGAATGGAACATTTGCCTATTGGATTTTATTACTTCGGTGAATTCATGAATGATCCTTCTACAATAGGAAATCCAGTGGCGGTTCAGAAATTCTATTCTGATACTAATATATTCCTATTCTGGTCATATGGCAACTCAGCCGATATCAAGGGGGAAGAAGTAACAAAGATGGCCATCGAAGCAGTTAAAAGAATGGGGGGAGAGGTTGAAATGGTAATTCTACAACGACGATTCAACTATTTTCCTCATGTTCAAAGTAAAGGTAAGTAATATTTCAAAAAATTTCTTAACCCTCCAATATTTAAAGAAGGTAACGGATTCAAACAACTTTACTGCAGATATGAAGAATGGATTCTATGAAAAACTAGAAAACAAGCTTCAGGGACAACAGAACACTTACTATGTTGGTGGTCTAATGGCATTTGAGCTTACAGAGAGAAATTCAACATATGCCATGGCTTTGGTTCGCAATCATTTCGCCAGTAATGTTCCATTGCCAAGATTTCCCTATGTCAAGGTTTAAACATCAGATTTTCAAAATTCAAAATAAAATTGCAAATACGAAGTAAAGTGAGTTTAATGAATACTTGACCACTTTTCTTGCAGAGATTGTTTCCATTGAAGTCTGAGTGCTTAGACAAGATCCCTCAAAAGCTAGCTGAATGCAAAGGAATTGAGTTTCCAGATCTATCCAGCCTTGATGACTATTTGAGACACTGGGGAACTCATAGTATACTCCATAAAAAGATACTTTATACTTGGATAAACGAAGAAGGAGAAGTGGTGAGCCAGAGGACTTTTGGAGAGCTACATGCTAATGCTGCTTGTATTGCTGAAAAATTATTGTCCAGCCGAAAACATGTCATTAAGCCTGGTGATAGAGTCCTTCTTGTTTATGTCCCAGGTCTCGATTTTATTGATGCCTTCTTTGCATGTTTAAGAGCCAGAGTGTTACCAGTCCCAGTTCTGCCACCTGATCCACTGCAAAGGGGTGGACAAGCACTGTTAAAGATAGAGAATATTGCTAAATCAAGCAATGCAGTGGCAATTCTCTCAACTGTGGGTTACCATTCAGCAGTTCGTGCAGGTTTTGTGAAGAACTTAATACCACTGTCCTACAGAAATGGGAGATCCTCTGGTCGTTGGCCGAATCTTCCATGGTTACATACAGATTCTTGGATCAGGAATTCCAAAGGCACCATTGTTCCTACAAGAGAAGCAGATTCCAATGTGGTACCTCGGTCCGATGAAGTGTGTTTTCTTCAATTCACTTCTGGATCGACTGGCGATGCAAAAGGCGTCATGATAACTCATGGTGGGCTAATACATAATGTGAAGCTAATGCATAGGAGATACAGAAGTACATCGAATACAGTACTCATCAGTTGGCTCCCACAATACCATGACATGGGACTGATTGGTGGGCTTTTCACAACTTTGGTTAGTGGTGGAAAGGCTGTCCTGTTCTCTCCGATGACATTTATAAAGAACCCCCTTTTATGGCTTGACACCATCAGCAAGTACAAGGGAACTCACAGTGCTGGCCCAAACTTCTCTTTTGAACTTGTGATTCGAAGGTTAGAGCTTGACAAGAACAAGGCTCGGACATATGATCTTTCGTCAATGCTGTTTCTAATGATTGCTGCTGAACCAGTACGACACAAAACTTTGAGTAGATTTATTGACCTCACTAGTAAATACGGTCTTTCCCAATATGTAATGGCTCCTGGCTATGGATTGGCGGAAAATTGTGTTTTTGTCACCTGTGCTTATGGAGAAGGGAAACCTGTATTGGTTGATTGGCAAGGACGAGTAAGTTGTGGTTATGTATCATCGGGTGATGAAGATGTGGATGTGAGAATTGTTGATCCAGAAACTGGTAAAGACCACGAAGAGCAAGGAAAGGAAGGTGAAATATGGATCAGTAGTCCAAGTGCAGGAGTTGGATATTGGGGTAGAGAGGAGCTTAGCATCAACACTTTCAGTAATGAGCTTGAGAACCATCCTGGTCGGAGATACACAAGAACTGGAGACTTGGGACGGATAATTGATGGAAATTTGTTCATTACAGGAAGGATAAAGGATCTCATCATTGTCGCAGGGAAAAATATTTATTCAGCAGATGTTGAAAAAACAGTTGAAAACTCCTCAGAGCTCCTCCGCCCTGGCTGCTGCGCTGTCATTGGAGTGCCTGAGGAGATTTTATCGGCAAAAGGGATATCAATATCAGATACCTCTGATCAGGTGGGATTGGTTGTAATTGCAGAAACTAGAGATGGTAAACCAATGGCTAAAAATGCAGTCGAACAAATCAAAGCCAAGGTTGCAGAAGAGCATGGTGTGAATTTAGCTGCAGTGAAACTGATCAAACCAAGAACAATCAGCAAGACTACATCTGGGAAAATCAAGAGATTTGAATGCCTAAAACAATTTGCTGATGGAACACTGAACTTGTTACCAGAGCCAGTGGTTCCAAAACGGTTATTGCTGCGGTCAAATACTACAGGAACGTGCAGAGAGGGCCACACACCTCGAACCCAGCTCAAGATAAATATCACATCACAAAGTAAGATATTAAATTATACAGAAATCATTGAGTTTTTAAAGGCACTTGTCTCAGAGCATACTGGCGTTCCTGTTAGCAAAATTTCAACAACTGTAAGCCTCACCTCTTATGGAATTGATTCCATTGGCGTGGTAAGAGCAGCTCAAAAGCTTTCAGATTTTCTTGGTGTACCAGTTGGAGCAGTTGACATTTTCACTGCAACAAGCCTTGATGACTTGGCTTGCTTCTCAGAATCTTTAGTGATGAAGACTCAACCACAAGATATGAGAAATACTGCTTATCATACAGAAGAAGATAAGGATATCTGTTCGCAATTAATGACTGAAGTTCACCTACCTCAAGAAGTTTCTTTATCACACAAAATGTGTATCGTATTATTGCAATATCTTCTTCTTACTTACATCACATTCTTGCTTACCCTTCCTGCATATATAGTGATTTCTATCCATGAGAAGCTGATGTCTTCCACCTTTAGTCTGATAACAGTAACTCCATCAGCACCGTATGTGATCTCCTTGCTACTTGCACCTCTTTCCTGGATCCTATGCATATTTTCTACATGCATCTGTATTGCTCTTTTTGGAAACTCGTTTCTTCAACCAAATTACGCTTTAACTCCCAATTCATCAATATGGTCACTCGACTACATCAAGTGGTGGGTACTGTACAAGGCTCAAGAAATTTCCTCAAAAGTATTGGCTGTACATTTGAGAGGAACACTACTGCTGAACTTTTGGTTTCAAATTCTTGGAGCCAAGATAGGATTATCGACAGTCATTGACACGATCGACATCACTGACCCAGCACTAGTTTCTATTGGAGATGGAGCTGTACTTGCAGAGGGAGTCTTGGTACAAGGTCATGAGGTTAAAAATGGAATCTTGAGTTTTCACCCCATAAGAATTGGAAATAATTCCTCAGTTGGTCCCTATGCTGTGATCCAAAAGGGAAGTGTTATAGGAGATGGAAGTGAAATACCGGCATTGCATGTCACCGAAGCAGGAAAACTTGTTTCCGGATCCTACAAAGCTAGCAACATCCAAAAAGTATGAACAATCTCAGATTAACTACTTGTTTTAAAAGCTTTGGAGAACTTATGATCTGAGATTGATCTAAATTATTATGCTCACTGTTTTTTTCCAGGTTGCAGAACTGGCAAAAGTACAAATTGAAGCTAAATATCAGTTATTACCTCATCTCATGGGTGTCTACGGAGTCGGACTTATAAGCTCTTTCTCAGCAGCCATATTCTACTGCATCTACATCATGCTAGTCCAAAATACTCCATCAATTAAGCACTTCACATTTTTGTGCATCTCCGGAGCTTTCCACTGGTTTCCTTTCACCATTGTTGCATACGCTACACTGATTGATAGCACATCTCTGAGTCCACTGAAATTTTCCATCGCAGTTGCTGCAGCATATCTATCTCACGGCTTGATCCTTTGTCTGCTTACATCCTTGATAAACCTTTTCCTGTCTGAAAATGAGGAAGCACAGCAATCACAATACCGAATGTGGCTTCGTCACAGAATCAATGTCGCCTGCCATCTGAGATTTGCGAAGCTCCTTTCTGGGACAGAAGCTTTTTGCATATACTTGAGGCTTCTAGGTGCAAAAGTGGGGAAATGTTGCTCTATTCGTGCGATTAATCCAGTTTTAGAGCCCAAACTTGTATCAATCTGTGCAGGCGTCCATCTAGGTGATTTCAGCCGTATTATTACTGGTTTCTACTCATCCTATGGTTTCACAAGCGGAAAAGTTGAGGTGCAGGAAAATTCAATTGTTGGGAGCCAAAGCGTAGTCCTTCCTGGTTCAACTATTCAAAAGGATACGATTATTGGCGCACTTTCAGTTGCTCCGATCAACTCAGTGCTTCAGAGCGGCGGTGTTTATATTGGATCTCAAACTCCCATTATGATAAAGAACACAAAGCATGAGGTGGATGAACGTATCGAAGAAATGGACACAGCCTACAAGAAAATTGTTGGAAATCTTTCTGCGAATTTGGCTTCTACAACTCTTAAGGTCAAATCAAGATATTTCCATCGAATTGGAGTTAGTGGAAAAGGAGTACTAAAAATGTATGAAAACATAGAAGGTTTGCCTGAACACAAGATTTTCCGAGCTGGGAAGACTTATCCTATCATAGTTCGGCACAGCAACAGCTTGAGCGCTGATGATGATGCTAGGATTGATGCACGAGGTGCAGCTGTTAGAATATTTTCTGATACAGATGATCAAACCTCCCTCTTGGACTTGACATTGAAAACAGGCAAGGCATTTTATGCACGGACTATTTCTGATTTTGTGACATGGCTTGTATGTGGACTACCTGCAAGAGAAGAGCAAGTGAAGCGTGCACCACACATCAGAGACGCGGTGTGGATGTCACTTCGCAATGCAGAAACTTTTACTCAACTTCATTACTACTCGAACATCTGCAGGCTCTTCAGGTTCACAGATGGGAAAGAAATGTATGTCAAATTCAAGTTGAGCCCTTTTGATAAGAGCAATAGTGAAGACTCGGGTAAGGTTGACCCCATTGGAATCCTTCCTCCAGAAACAGGTGCTATCCCTCGTGACAGTAACGACAAACGTCCAAAGCTTTTTCTTGCTGAGGATTTTCAACAACGAGTGAATTCATCTGGTGGGGTCCATTACATTTTCCAGCTCCAATTCCGGCCTATACCTCAAGATGAGGTCACACGAGATATTGCCCTTGATTGCACAAAACCATGGGACGAATCCGAGTTCCCCATCGTGGATGTAGGAGAGGTGATTATTACTGAAAACCTCACAAAAGAACAGTCAGAGCAACTTGAATTCAATCCTTTCCTTAGATGCCATGAGGTGGATGTCATACGTGCAACATCAGCCTCTCAGAGTGCCTCAATCGATCATGGTCGTTCAATAGTGTATGAAATCTGCCAGCACTTAAGAAACAACCAGCCTCTCCCAGAGGCATGGAGAGCATTCATAGAGCAATCAGATGTCAAAGTAGACCTCTCAGGATGTCCAATAGCAGCAAAGTTACAGAAAGGGGACTCAACCTCAACCCAAGTAACACTTGCAAGAACCTGGTACCAAACATCATGGGCGATTTTCATTCAACCGTTGCTTCAGACATTCTTGCCCTACTACCTTCTAGCATATGTAATCTCCACCCCACTAAACTGGCTGCTATACTCCAAAAATACCATGAAATACCCACTGCATTGGCTACTACCTTTGTTTTGGGTTGTATCAGGCACCTGGACAGCACTGGCTTGTGCAGCAGCAAAATGGGTTCTGGTAGGAAACAAGAAAGACGGCGGGACAGCAACTATGTGGAGCAAAACAATCTTCATGGATACAATCTGGCAAGCATTCAAGACACTAGTGGGTGAATACTTCGTCGAGATGATTGGTGGATCACTCTTTTTCGCTGTTTGGATGAAGATAATGGGATCGGATATTGACTTGACCGGGGGAGTGTATGTGGACAGCATGGGAGCTGTGATGAATCCTGAAATGGTGGAGATTGGCAATGGGGGTTGTGTGGGCAGAGAAGCTCTGCTGTTTGGTCACATATATGAAGGTGAAGGAGGGAAAGTGAAGTTTGGGAAGATTACAATAGGCGAAGGGGGGTTCGTGGGAAGTAGAGCAGTGGTCATGCCTGGGGTAGTGGTGGAAGAAGAAGGGAGCCTTGGCGCTCTTTCACTTGCCATGAAAGAAGAAATCGTGAAGCGTAAGTGACACATTTGATCAAACACTTGGTAGGCGTTTCAACAACCTTAAATAAAATTATCAGTTGATTGATATATTCAAATAAAATGTTTTAGTAATAGCAATAAAAAAGAATTCCTATATGAATTTTTTTGTGCGATTTTTGTGAAATGAAAGCAACGATCCATTTCCAAGAAACTTGGCTGTAACAAAGTCAAATTTGGGGTTTCTGTTTGGTCAGTTTTTCGAATAATTGAATCAATTTATTTTAAAATATTTGTTGATATATAAACTGAAATTATACTTTGATTCTTTCCTTTTTTTAATTAATGCATTTCATATTAACTTGAAAATTTGTATATGAGACTGTTTCACGGATCTATATTTATGAGAGAGACAACTCAGTCATATTTAGAATGAAAAAATAATATTATTAACATAAAAATAAAAAATGTTTACCATAAATAATAATTAAAAGTGAATTTAAATATTATTTTACTTCAATTAGACCTCAATTAAGCTAATTTTAGGAATGACCAATCTCTTCTTTATTTTTTTTAATATTATTATTATTATAAATGAGAAGAGTCTAGAAAAACTTTCTTTTAAGATCCCAAATATAAATTATTAAAATTAATTTCAAGTCTAAGAAAAAGAGTATAAAATTGGAAATTAAATATACTTACACACTTTATTCTTATTAAAAAAAATCCTGAGAGGGGATATTCATTATTCATATTAAATACAAACTTAGTATTATATAAAATTTAGTGTTGAAAAATAATATTGTCCTAGAGATTTTATTTTTAATTAGCAAGAAATATATACATAAACAACACGATTTGGTTTTGTGTTTTGTGAAAGGCAAACACGATTTTTCTTGATGTGTGAGCTAGTAAAAGTAAACAAAATTGCTTCCTAATTGGATATGTATCATTAATTTTACGGTCAAATTTGAAGCAAAGGTTGGTGATTTCCGCGAGATTGATTGAAGTTTTACTTGCAGACGATACCAATTATTCTTCATTTCTGCTTAGTTTGTCTCCTTTTTATAACATTTTTTTACGCCAAATTGTACAATTTTAGGAGGACGTTGAAATGGCTGTGGTGGAAAATTTGGGAATTGATATCAGGTTAGTTTTCTCTTTTTTTTTCGTATCGCAGTTCTGCAAAATGCTGAGTCTTTTTAGTTTATGTTTCTATTGTTTGTGTTCATGGTTGAATTTACTGTTTTAGGGTTTTTGATTCATATGGATATTCCCTGTATCATGCATAAGTAGGGGCAGACGATGAACTTATCAAGGGGCGACTTTGCGTTAAAAAAATTCACCATTAACGATCGATTGAAGATGGTTAGGTTCATAATTGATTACATTGTGGGAGGGATGATGTTTAGTTCCCATTTTGTCTGTGTCCTTTCATTTTGTGTTCTGTTTTTATTTGGTAAATTAATTGGACCGAAATGTAATGTATATATATTTGAATGCAATTACATGGAACAGCAGCTCGGATATTGAAGTTGATGGTATTAGAGGTGATGATGGTATAGAGGAGAAGGATGTTAGTGACGAGGAGATTGAGGCGGAAGAACTCGAGACACGAATGTGGAAGGATCGTGTGAAACTCAAAAGGATCAGGGAAAGGAAGATACTCACTGCACAGCAAGCTGCAAAGAAGCAGAAGGCGAAGTCGACGATGAATCAAGCCTGTAGAAAGAAGATGGCGCGAGCACAAGATGGGATTTTGAAGTACATGTTGAAGCTTATGGAAGTTTGCAATGCTCGTGGATTTGTGTATGGTATCGTCCCAGAGAGTGGTAAACCAGTAAGTGGTGCATCAGATAATATACGAGCTTGGTGGAAAGAAAAGGTTAAGTTCGACAAAAATGGCCCTGCGGCAATTGCTAAGTATGAGATTGAATCCCTTCATGTGGCTGATGGAGGTAAGGATGATAATGGGACCTTGCCAGGCGTTCTTCAAGACTTGCAGGATGCAACATTGGGATCTCTCCTGTCTTCCTTGATGCAACATTGTGATCCACCACAGCGGAAGTATCCATTGGAGAAGGGTGTTCCGCCGCCTTGGTGGCCATCAGGGAACGAGGAATGGTGGACAAGATTGGGATTGCCCAAGGGTCAAACTCCTCCGTATAGGAAGCCACATGATCTGAAAAAGATTTGGAAAGTTGGGGTGTTAACTGCTGTTATAAAGCACATGTCTCCTGAAATTGGAAAGATCAGGAGACTGATCAGTCGGTCGAAGTTATTACAGGATAAGATGACGGCAAAAGAGAGCTTGATATGGTTATCTGTTCTGAGCCGAGAGGAAACCTTGTTTAAGTATGAAAATGGTTCTTCTTGTATTAGTGAGGCACCTTCAGAAAGTCTTGGACGTAAGAAGAAACCTTGTATTGAAAGTGATAGTGATTATGATGCTGATGACTGTATGGCTTCTGTTTCATCTAAGGTCAATTGGAGGAATAAATCTGCAAAGGTACCTAGCGAGACTCCTGTTTATTTGAATTCTCAACATGTCAACAATGAAGAGAAAGTAGAAAAATCCCGTAAAAGAAAATACCCAAATTTGAGCGCTGCTAGACCAGTTACGAGTGTGATCCCAGATAATGATTCCTTGCATTATTCAGAGGCTCAAAATACGAATGTTTCTCAATCAATTCTTGAGCCTGAAGATTCTTGGTTGGGTGATGCTTGTCAACTTTCTAAGTTGCAAGAGAACACACATAGTGCTGTATTGCACAACAAATTTCAAGCCCAGGGACCAGTGAATTCTGTATGCCAGCCAGAACCTCAAGGTTCTATTATACCTCAGGGACCTCAAAATTCTGAGTCACAACATGGATTGCTTTCTCTTTCATATGATCCATCAGTTGCTATTAAACTTCAAAATCAGCAGCATGCGGCAGCGTTTACTGAGATTCGATCAAGAACAGAGGATTTAGGATTCCATTTACCAGTGTCACCTAGAAATGGGAATAATATTTCTGGAGGCGAGTTCCCTGATGATGTGAAAGGCAAATTCTTTAATGAATCTGGCTGTCCAGACAGTGAACTGTTTCCATCTTCTCTCGCCCTGTCACCCGGAGGATACAATCCATTTGATTGCACAAGTTCATTTGATAACGGTGAACACAATTTAATGTTTGATGATATTCTGAAATACTTTGCTTCATAAGATGGTATTTCTGCTGCTGGGATGTATTTAAATCTTTCTACGGCAACCAGCTATTTTTGGGGCCATTGTGTTCCAACATCAAGTCCGTTAACATTTTCTATTTTAGTTGCTGTTGTATATACTTGTTTCGTGAAAAAGGTAAGAGATTTGGAATGTTTTGCTAAATTATTAGAGCTTGAACCAACACGTGCACTTTTTTCCCAATACTCGGCACCCAAATTCAATTTTAAATTCACCAAACTTTTGAAGTTATTAAAAAAAGAACCTCTAAACACGGACCACAAATTACCGCTAATTTGTCCATAACTTAGAGAACTCAAGGGAGCAAAACAAGAAGGGAAGCAAGCACCCTACTAATCAATCAATGGATTTATATCTGCAAATAACTTTACACCTGACAACTCTATCATGCACATAAAAACCAGGCGTTACCATGATCTTGACTCGGTTAGAACCCTGAATGTTCTGCCTATCCGCAAAAACATCTTCCTCGTAGCGAGCCTCAAAAGGGCGGTTTTCATCAACTCTCAATATACTCAAAGGCGGATCAAATGAGAAGGCGAGCAAATGAACCAACCATATGCACTTTGCAGCAACAAAAAATGCTTGCAGAAGCTGCTCAGGCCATGGCCTGGTCCAACCTAAACTGGCAACTATGCCACTCATTTTCTGATCACAAAATTTACTGAATTCTTCACTGTAATACTTGGTCCCTTTTCTCAAAACTTCATTCCATCGTAGATTTCTCAGTGCAACAAAGGATTGGAACTTATCTCGCCGGTCTTGTTGGGGATCCAAGAACTTTGGAGTACCATTTCTTTGAAATACACAGTTCTCGAAATCTTGGTAAAGGAATTGGTTTATGACAGCTTCTAAATGGTATAGCACAGCTTTTGAGTGTTTTGAATTTAGAGACAGATTGTAAGGATGAAGAATCGAGTTCAGATTATCCATTAGAGTGTGATCACTATCTTGAATCCGCCCTATTAGAATTTTGCAGAATTGCTTAACAGATAATCTTGCTTCCGATATAATCTGCAAGAATCCTTCCACCATTGCTTCCTCACTCACTGGCATCAAGTTTTCTGCACTCCCATCAAAAGATCCTCGTTTCGAAAGCTTCTTAATAGTTTCATCTGATCGAGAACTATTTACTTCCACAGCTTGTGTTAAGGCCTTTCTAAGTTCCTCACAAAAAGTCTCTAAATACTCTAACTTCTGACTTAGTTCCCCTAATGATGCCCTCATATCAGAAACTTCAACCAATGCGGAGTCTCTACTTTTATTAGCTTCTGCCACCTCTTTCTTCAGTGCCTCGATTGATACCGTCCCCAAGTCACTAAGAACTTGGGAAACTTCAGTGGGTTGTGGCTGAATAGGCGCATTGTCATTTCTATTCTTCTTCTTTAGCTTAGGGAACCACCATGAAAACTTCATCCCTTTATTTCCTGGTTGTGAATGAACAGAAGAGTGCAAATCAGGTGACGGAACATTAGTTTTAGACTTTTTATCATTCTTGGATATGCCAACGGGTTCAATATTTATGGATGCAGGCTGGCAATTGTTGCAAGATGTGAATGATTTCAAGTCCCCTAAGCTGCTTCTCCTAGACTTAGTGTAACCTGCCATGGAATTTTGATCTTCTGAAGGGCATACGTGTCCCTCCAAATTCATTAATGCGAACGGCAACCCTTTTATAAAAGATGCATTCATCGTGCGGTAATCTGATGATTCTGTTTCATCTGCATTTCCACCACTTAAAGCTTGTTCTCCCCAACTCCCTGCGTAATTTCGATTATCCAGCAGAATTTTCTGATACCCTGGTAAAGGTTCATCTTCATAACTCTGTAAATATTTGATATTGTCAATTATTATCAAGAAAACATTTCTTGTTATTTGAACTTAAACGATCTATAATGACAAAGCCATGCATGTTTTGAATATCTCTATTCAACATCCAAAAAAAGGGAACGAATATGGGAACCCTTTATGAAAAATTGGAACCACCCCTTTCCAGATAGATCAAACCAAGATTAAAGCAAGACAATTTACCTGTACAATCTTCATTTACAAGCAATGCTTGATCCCCGACTTAGAGTAAAAGCCAAGTAAAAAGATTCTATCATATTTTAATCAATTAATCAAGCACCCACTTCGAAGCCATAGTTAACGAAACTTTCGGGGCAATTAACTCATAAAACGACAAATCACAGCCAAAAAACCAACCCCGAAAATTCTCAAACTCAGAGCTCCAATCTCCAAATTACTAAACCTTAAAAAAATTAGAAGACTGAACTTACAGGGGTAAAAACAGGGTAATCTCTCGCAGAGAACTGTGGAGCATGGCGAGAAACAGGGGATGCAGAAAGGAATCTCACGTCTTTAGGACTAGTTCCCTGCATTAAAGCGGAGTGAAGCGCCCTGAGCTCCACAGCTTTAGCAATAGCGGCTTGAATATCTTGCCTGCTGACCTCCTTCCCGTTGCCATTTTCGTTCTGTTCTCGATAACTTGCAGCCATTCACAGGTCAAAAAACAAATAACACATACATACAGATATAAATATATTTCAGCCCAGAAAGAAAGATTGCAAAGAAAGCGAGCGTAACACTACATTAAAGAGACGACATGTCTGTCTGTATCCAATAATCAATTAACATGGGATAAAACGAAAACAAGAGTAGAGGGGTTTGGGCAGAATCAACGATTGGATTTGGTTCTGGTTCTGAAAAAGTTAAATTCTTGGAGAGGCAGGCTTCTGCTCAATGATGAAGCGAAGTGGAATGAGTGCATGTGAACTAAAGAGAGAAAGACATTAGAAGAAAGTGGCAGGCTTGAGTAGTTCTCACTCTATAACAGTGCCAGGGGACAAGTGGTGAAATACCAAATCACCTAACCTTTTAATTTTTTATTTTTTAAAACAATTTTGATCGTTGAATTTGATTTTATTTACTTATATATTTTTTTAAGACAAAAATTTATGTGAGACGGTCTCATTGGTCGTATTTTGTGAAATGGATCTTTATTTGGGTCATCCATGAAAAAGTATTACTTTTTATGTTAAGAGTATTACTTTTTATGCTAAATATCGGTAGAGTTGACTCGTCTCACAGATAAAGATTTATGAGACCGTCTCACAAGAGACCTACTATTTTTAAAAATTTAAATCTTTTTTTAGGGAAACATCTTGAAATTTATTTTGCGTTGAATTATTTATTTTTAAGTATCATGTGAGAATTTTAAGATTTAAGAGTTTAACATACTATTTATAATTCGATAGTGGATATGATAAAGCAAATATTATCTATTTATTTTTTTTAAAGAAATGACTTATAAATAATATAGGCATGTTTGCTTATTTTTGTTATCAATAAAAAGATTTCTCGAAGAGCCGAGTAATACATTAATATTAAGACTCATACGAGTTCTTAAATTCGAGACTTAACTATGACAAACTTAAATATATATCACTTATTTCTAACATATGTATTCCAAACGCGGAAAAAATATTTGAAGAACTCAAAAAAAAAATTGGGATTTTATTTTTCTTATTCATAAAAATTTGAACATAGGAAGTGGGAATTAACCTACTTACAGCAGTATGCCCACCATTCCACTTGTGTGACCAAACAATAATGCAACTAATTTTTCTTTGCAAAACAAAATAATAATATAATATAACTATTTTTGTTCCTTTGTTAAAAAACAAAAATGAAATAAAATATGGTAGTGAAATAATTTGTAATCACATGCTACTAACGAACGTTTTGATAAACAAACAAACAAAAAAATTTTTATTTATTTTAAAAAGTCCCATAAATTTGTATTTGTATGAAATATAGTTCGACAAGTAGGGATCATTTGATTCCACAAAAATATAAATAAATCATGTTGCTTCATGTAACAATTATTATTAATTGCAGTCAAAATGCGGATCAAAATTTAAAAAAATTACACGATGAGCGCGAAAATTTTAATAATGACGTAATATATTGTCGTTTTTTAATATATTAAAAATAGCTAGAACAAAATATAAGTCTTCTATATATCATCTTTCGAATTAAAAAAAAAATTTACCCTCTAAATAACCAAAAAAATATATTTTATTCAATTAATTAGTGCATAAATTGATAAAATATTGAATGGAATTAAAGGTAGTACTATGGTATTTATGGCCGAAATTAAATATTATTTTATTTAGATCAATTAATTTTTTTTCTTAAGCAACCACTCTCCAAAAAGCAAGCAAAGAATGTCAACTTCCACATGCCAAAAAGTGTAATGCATTTAAATTGAATTTTCCTCTATATTAATTGACAATTGTTTATGTAATAATGATTCCACTCAAAAAGAACATGTGCATACAGCTACTTGGAAATTGGGTATAAATTATTTTAGTTATTTAATTATTATGATTATTCAATTTGAATCTGACTATTTTTAAAATTATTGAATTAGTTTATTATTCTTTCTTTTAATGTTAGAAACTTTGGAAAAAGACTCATTAGAGGGATTTAATTTATACATGATACTTAATAGGTAAATTCCACATTTACATCAACTTTATTGTTTTCAAATTATGTTTTTAGATTGTGATTAAGAAGAATTTTGTAAAATCGTAGGACTACATATATTCGATTATTATACTGACTTAATTAATGTAAATGACGTGCGATATCGACTCAGATTGAAAAACTATAAGATCGAAAAATTTGCTCATTTATTGGAAACTATATCCGACGCAATCGACGGAATTCAAATGCATTAATTCAAAGTATCCACACGAGAGGTAATCAACGAAGGGCAAATTTTGTATGAGACGGTCTCACGGGTCGTATTTTGTGAGACATATCTCTTATTTTGGTCATCCATGAAAAAGTATTACTTTTGATTCTAAAAATATTACTTTTTATTATAAATATCGGTAGTGTTGATCTATCTCACAGATAAAGATTCGTGAGACATTCTCACAAGAAACATACTATAAACGAAGTTGTCACTTGTTGTTGTTCATGCACTTCACAAAAACACACATTAATTTGGTATGATCTGTGGACTTCTTGTAACTTTACAATGAATAGATGGAAAAGATTACATTATTTATTAATATAAATAATTTTATTGGTATGAATGCAAATTAATAATAATATGATTGGTGGATTAAAAGATCACAAAAAACAAGTAATTAATGTATTGGTCCAATCGGATGATGTGATTTGAAGGGACGAATGGACTCATCCAAAGCAAAAGTTAGAATCGAAGGCTAAATTGTATTCACTTGGAACTTTGTCCTGTATTATTTGTTTGGTATAGTAAAAGTAGATTCCATTACTAATACTTGTTTTTCTCTCACGGTTTCAAATGGAACTCGGATGCTATCTTCTAATAGTCAGCTTTTTTACATTTATGAGCTTTTTATTATTATTTTTTTGAGAATATATTTATGAGTTTTTAGTTATATGTGTATAATATTATTTCAGTATTTAGCTTTCCAAAAAAAAAATTCTGAGATTGTCTCATTGATTAATTTTGTGAGAAGGGTCTCAAACTCGATCTGACCATGAAAAAATATTATTTTTCATTGTAAATATACATCAGCTCAATTCGTCTCACATACATAAATTTGTGAGATCGTGTCATAAGATACTTACTTTTGCTTATTTGCCGATTTGTTTCGAATGTTGATTTTTGTACAATAATTATTCTTGTTAAAAAGAAAAATTTTATTTAAAACATAATCTCACACGTCAAATTCAAGAATGGATGATATATATCTTAATATAATATTCAAAATAAAAATAAGATTGCGCCAAAGAGGGTCTCTAAGTGCCTTATTTTTATAGGATTTTGTTGATTAGTTAGTATAATTAATAATAATGATTGTTAGTCGACATAATAATGATGATTGATACTTAACTAATAAATATAGTGGTTGTTAGTTGAAGGATGTGTAAGATTTTTGAGCCATGTGTTTCATCTCAAATTTTCCAGAATACCGGAAAATTTGACTTTTGTGAATACCTTATATTTGGAAAACAATGTCAAGTGAAGTTCAACACATCAGTACATCATACTAATTTTACACTAGATTGCATCCATTCTGATCTATTGGGTCTTTCTCGAGTTCCTATTCTCGGTGGTGACAGATATATGTCAACATTCATTGATGAAGGTTTAGATATACATCCCGAAGCACAAAGATGAAGTATTTTCAAACTCAGACAATGGAAAGCAATAGTCAAATAGCATATTGGAAAACAAATCAAATGCCTAAGAACTGACAAGTGGTTGGAATTATGTGGCAGAGAATTTGATAATTAATGCAGGGATCATGGAATCGTGAGACACCATACTATGAGACAGACTCCACAACAAAAAGATCTTGCTGAACGGATGAACAAAACTCTGATAGAAAGAACACGGTGCATACTCTCAAATGCCGGTTTAACAAAAGAGTTCTGGGTTGAAGCTGTTAATACATTTTGCAACCTGGTGAATAGATGTCCATCTTTAGCAATAAATTTGAAGACTCCTAAAGAGATGTAGTCTAGTTCTCCTGTACAGTATGATAATCTGAATATATTTTGTTGTCCTGCTTATGCTCACGTAAATGAATGCAAGCTTGAACAAAGGGCAAAAAAATGCATTTTTCTTAGATATCTTGAATGTGTGAAATGGTACAAGTTGTGTAATCCTAATACAAGAAAATCCACCATAAGTAGAGATGTGAATTTCATTGAAGCTGGAATGCTTGAATTACCATAGAAGTCGATACCTGAAAAGAAAAATACTTATATCTCAAAGAAAGTGAAGTTTGAGGTGGAGTCTACAACGTAATCCTCAAAAGATCAAAATGAAAATATGTTGCACTCAATTGAGGAATCTGAACCTCTGCAATATTATCAGTTAGCTAGAGATAGAGAAATGAGACAAATTGTGAAAGCTCCTCAAAGATATGTTTGTTATGATGATCTAATCTCATATGCACTAAATGTTGCTGAAATGATTGCTCTTGATGAACCACAAACTTTTCAAGATACAATTGCTAGCAAGGAATCTGCTAGGTGTCGTTCTTGCGTATTTTTATTGTATCATTTCGAGTCGCATTCATGCATATTTCGTGAGATTTCATTTATATTTCATTGTTTTTCTTATTTTTTATGTATAATAGTTGTTTTACATGTGTAATGATTGATTTGTAGGTTATGCGAGGAAAAAAAGAAGGACGAAAGACAAAAATCGAGAGATGTGTGCAAGGGCGGGTGAAAACGTCCATCTCAGCGTGCACATGAAGAAAAATGCACAAGAAAACCGAGGCAAGTGCACTGGGGTTGAAGATTTTGCCCGCCCGGGTGGAAACAATTGTGTCACATGCGCGCTAGGGCGAAAGATTTTGCCCGCCCGAGGGCCCCCAGGTGAAACTTTTTGCGACAGAATCGCGCCGGCACGGAAAATTTCTTCCGCCCTAGCACGCCCAGGTTGAACTTTTTGCGAGAGTCTGCCCAGCGCGATTAAAAAGGAAAAAATTTATCTCGATTTCATTTCATGTATTCTAGATAGAAACCATAGCACCCGTATTTTTAGGTTTTTTTTATCAGTTTTAGAGAGGAGGAGAAGTCGCATGCAAGGAGAAAAATCTGGAGTCCATGAAACTAGAAGACTCGAGATTTTCGAGCAGCGTGTCTATTGTTCTTCATCTACACTAATATTTTTAGTTTACAAAATTTAATATAATTGTGTGTTGTATTTGTTATTATTAATTCTAGTAGCTAAACTTTGTTTTCATTGGGATTCGAGGGGATTCGACCCCGAACAGTTGTTTGAACTAATTTAATATTCGATTATGTTCCATTATTGATTATATTATCGCTTTTACATTAATTATTAATGTCTAGCTAACTTTGATTAAATTACAAGTGAATTCGAGAGAATAATTTGCAACATGAACTAGTAATATAATCCGTGGATTTACAATTTGCATAGATATATGAAATTGAATACACGTTTTAATAGTCATAGTCCGACATGTCAAAAGCTAGGAGATTCCATAGATCGTATACATGCAATTCACTGTTGATGAATAATAAAAGACATTTAATTGTTTCATTGTATAATTAGTTTAACATAGCTTGAGAAAATGTGTTAATTATTTAAAGAGTCTTGTCAAAGAAAACGAAAAATAGTCGAGATTAGTTATTAAAAATAATGAAGGGTAGGGGAACCGAGATTCCAAACAACTTAACTTCTTGCTTGATTTTTAATATTCATTCTGCATCGTTTATTTGATATTTGAACAATTAATTATTTCAATTTTAGTATTTAATGGATTTATTCAAAATATCCTTTGCTAAAAAATACATAGCTGGAAATAATATTCATGTAATACAATTTTGGTGGAATGATATATGTATTTTATACACTATACTATAACTTAGATCGTCCACTTACGATCATTAAGTTTGAACCTTTCAACAATTTATACTCGTAATTTATAGTGCAAGAAAAGCTCAATCAGAATCTTCTGAATGAATTGAGGCAATGAGCGAGGATATTGAATCACTTGACAAGAATTATACTTGGGAGACTATTGAATGATCGAAGAATCAAAAGACTGTTAAAAGTAAATGGATCTTCAAACTAAAAGAATGAATTACTGGTGTAGAAGATGTAAGATTTAAAACATGACTTGTAGCAAAAGGTTTTACACAAAGAAAAATGATTGACTACAATGAAGTATTCTGTTCGTTGGTAAAACAAAGTTCAGTCCGTACATTTTTTGCGATTGTTGCTCATTTTGACTTGAAACATGAGCAACTAGATGTCAAAATAGATTTTCGTGGTTAACTGGAAGAAAAAATCTACATAAAACAACTAGAAAGATTCAAAGTTTCAGGAAAAGAAAACCATATTTGTCGGTTGAGAAATCTTTGAATGGCTTGAAACAATCCCCTAGAAAATGATATAAGTGATGTGATGCTTGTATGCATACAAATCATTACTCAAAGAGTGAATATGATAGCTTCATATACATGAAGAAACTCAATGATGACCTATTCATCTATCGACTCTTATATGTTTATGATATGTTGATTGCTTGCAAAAACATATAATAAATTGAAAATTCGAAGGCATGGTTAAGTACAAAGTTTGAGATGAAGGATTTGGGAGCTACGAAAAAGATTTTGGGAATGGAGATCTACCAAGATAGAAAAGCATGAACACAGTTTCTTTCACAAAAAAGTACATTGAAAAGGTACTTGAATATTTTGGCCTGCAAGATGCGAAGCCTATGGCAAATCTATTGGCAAGTCATTTTAAACTCTCGGCAACATTGTCACCAAACACGAAGGAAGAGATGGAGCAAATGCCTTGTATCCTTTATATAAATGCAATTGGGAGCCTCATGTATGCCATAATATGTACTAGATCGGATATTTCTCAAGCTTTCAGTATAGTAAGCATGTACATGGCAAATCATGGAAAAGGATATTGGCAGGCAGAGAAATAGCTTATGCATTACTTGGAAGGAACAATTAATGTTGGCTTAACTTGTGGAATTCTAAGAACAATGATGGAAGCATTGCTGGATTTTTCGATTCAATTTTTGCTGGAGATCTTGATAGAAGAAGATCGTAGACAAAGTATGTTTTCAAACTCTGCAGATGTATTATCAGTTGGAAAGAAACCTTGAAGATTGTTGTTGTTTTATCAACCACCGATGCTGAGTACATTGTAGGAACAGAAACTGTAAAAGAGGCTATTTGGCTTAAAGGACTGGTATGGGAGTTTGGTATACCACTAGTTAAGACAATAGTCTACAGTGATAGATATAATGCAATCCATTTGACGAAAAATCACATTTATCAAGAAATGACGAAACATAACGATATCAAGATGCACTTCATACAAGATCTGATTTCTCGAAGAATAATTACAATGGATAAAATACTTACAATAGATAATCCAGTAGACATGATTACTAAGCTACTTCCAACCACAAAGTCAAGCACAGCTTGGACTTGTTTGTAACAAGCAGAAGAAGAGAAACGTGAATTAGAACAGCAAATCAAACTATATATATTATTAATTTGTACCAATGAATAGATTTGTTGATTAGATTACATAATTAATAATGATAATTGTTAGTTGACATAATAAAGGTGGTTGATAGTTGACTAATAAATATTGTGGTTGTTAGTTGAAGAATGTGAAAGGTTTTGAACCATATGTTTCATATAAAATTTGTCTATAAATAAACTTCATCATTGGTTTTGAAAATCATCCCAAGTAAAAAACATAAAAGGCAATTGGGAGAGCTTTTTGAGAAAAATTTGAGAGCTTTTTTGTATAGAGTAGTGATGATAATTTCTTCTGAACCCGATAGAAAATTCGATAACCGACTCGAATGGAGATGATTTTTTTACTCAATTAAATAAATAAGTAATATGATATGAGGATTTTTGCATATGATAATAGAGGCGAGTCTTAAAAAATCATAATCATACCGATCCGAATAAATTTATATATAAATTATGATGTTAATTCTAATATGATTTTATTGAAATATATTAATTGGTTAAAATGGAAGAAAATTATTAGTATATAGTTGATATTAATTTTTTAGATTATAATATTAAGATAAATTGTTTTTAATATTTTATAATTTTTTTATAATGTTTAATTTGATAATTTTTATATTGTTCTTAACAATCTAATAAATATGCATAGTTTATTTGAATTAATTCAAATTTGATAAAATATAATTATAGAGATAATAATATTTAGATAAAATATGAACATCCAATCTTACAGTATAAAAATGATAATTGAATATGATAAAAACAAAAATTATAACAAATATAATATATGAAGATCATGATAACAGATATTATTGAAAAGTACCCAAATTCGATTCATTGGCATTCTCAATATAGAATTGAAATAACAAAATATTAAATGACTAAAAGTTTTTTTGAAAACTTTCTCTATAATATAAATCTTATTGCTCATTTTCCCATGAAAATAAACAAATTAATGAACCACGTAAATGTTTTGTATGTCATTTGTTATTATTTGCTAGCATATAAAGAATTGTGTGCTACATTTGAAAAAGATGAATGGCTACCAAAAAAATTCTACTTATATTCTCCCAATTGAATATGTTCATAAGGGAAATAATATTTATAGTTCGAGTGAATGCTTCAAAGCCCAACAAGATTAAATTCATTAGAAAAAAAATATATGTTTCCATTTCAAACATGAAATATCATTGTTTAAAAATAAATATTGTTACTAATGATATTTGAGTTTATGAATCTTTGTACTGCATATATATTAATAAATAAAAACTTGTGTAAGATGATCTCACGAATCATATTTTGTAAAACAGATCTCTTATTTGAATCATCCATAAAAAAAATATTATTTTTTATACTAAAAGTAATATTTTTTTATTATAACAATCAGTAAAATTGACTCCTCTCACGAATCAAATTCGTGACCTCTTGATAGGGAGAAAAGGGATTGAGAAAAGTTCGATCATGAACAAGAAAAGACCAAATTGAATATGACAAGAAATCGCGTCAAATTACAGTCAATCTCAAGCTCTCTCGCCTCTAATTCTCCTAGCCAACTGGATATCTTTGGGCATAATGGTGACCCTCTTGGCGTGAATAGCGCATAGATTGGTGTCCTCAAACAGACCCACGAGGTACGCCTCCGCAGCTTCCTGAAGCGCCGCCACAGCAGAGCTCTGGAAGCGGAGATCCGTCTTGAAATCCTGAGCAATTTCCCTGACCAACCTCTGGAACGGCAGCTTCCTGATCAGCAACTCGGTGCTCTTCTGGTACTTCCGGATCTCTCGAAGAGCCACCGTCCCTGGGCGGAAGCGGTGGGGCTTTTTCACTCCTCCGGTGGCGGGGGCGGACTTTCTTGCCGCCTTCGTGGCCAGCTGCTTCCTGGGTGCCTTTCCTCCGGTCGATTTTCTTGCTGTTTGCTTCGTTCGCGCCATTAGATCGTGACTGAAAGATAATGGAGGGATTCGATAATTTGGTTCGTAGATTTGCGATAAAAAAAAGTTCGATGGGAGATGGAAAATCTTTGTGGGATTTATATAGGACGAATCTGAGAAATGGGCGTCATTATCGAGCGGGAAGTCTGGAAATTTTGAAGGATTTGGACGAAGATACGGAAATCTGTGCTGTTGGATGGGATCCTTTATCGACGGTGCACATTGCTTGATTCCATTGAGGATCCGAGTTTATTCTGACCAGCCAATAAGAGAGAATAAGTATTTATCACCGTGTGTTTTATTGAATGGTCCAGATTCGTTTTGGTATGCTGATTTAAAAAAAAAAAACTATTATTAAATCATCTTATGATAAATCTTTGTGAGTCGTATCTTCTAATCGATTTAGTGAATTCCAGTAAAAAGTTAGGCAAAAACTTATGTAAAACTGTTTCACGAATCGTATTTTATAAGAAAGATCTCTTATTTAGGTCATCCATGAAAAAATATTACTTTTTATTGTGAATATCGATAAGATTGACTCATCTAACAGATAAAGATTGTGAGAGACCTACTCAAAAAATTATTTGATGAAAACTAAATATGTATAAGTTAAACGAGTAAAATCGAAATTTTCCTCTAAAATAATCCTAACTTGGTGAACTATAGAAGAAGATTTTTAAGACAACCGAATATATACTTGAAGATAGTAGTTAAAGTTCATTATATATCAAATCCAATGACTTTCTCAAATGAAAAATCATTTAAACGAAATGAAAAGTGGCCATCGCTATTCCTTTCTAGCATAATGTCAGATTCATCATTTATGCTAATCTCACCCGAATCTGCTTCTCGTGCTAGATGATGAATCCGATTTTCATTTCCTTCATTCGTCGAATGAACCTCAGGTGTTGTATTGGGCACGGTCCTAGATTGCTTGATCATGTTGCCTGTGCTCGCGAAATTTGAGGATTTGTCCCATAAGAACACGTGAAGAAGGATCGTGACCTTAGCATGGCGGTGCAACGAGAGCTTATGGCTGAGTGAAACAGTGTCGAAGCAGCGTATTGCGCCAGTTGAAGAAACCATCCATGGGAGTACTTTTTGGCTGGATATCCGTGAAACGACCAAGAGTTGCGATGCTTGGAATGCCTGTTTGAAGAGTTTACTAATCCCTGATCGAGCTGAGGGAACATCGCTGTCTTCTACCGCGGATGATATGTATATGAATCCCTGTTTCATTTGATACGCATTCAAATACACGATCCTCCATAATATACGACTAGTTATTAAAGAGAGTATGACAATAGTACCTCTTCGGTTCTGCTGATTGCAAAACCGAGCTTTGTGTCAGTTTCTTGGACTCTGATCTCGACTGGAATCTCTCCTGCTTGAGGGGAGAACCACAGACGAACTGCCCTGACCATACCAATGTCTACACCATGGTAGTCTTCGAAACCATACAAACTAGCGTTTGCAACCTTGGACATCTCTGATAGAGATCTTGAATTTACGGTGGGGGAGGCTGTTTCTCCTGATATCTGAACAAGAATGGATTCAGTTCAATAACAATGACATATTGACAATTGCCACAAAACATTCTGAGTAATGCTTTGGCAAAATGGTGGGGAAAAAGAGGTGCAGCATAACCTCCGTCGTAGTTCGACTTGATATCTTGGTCAAAAGTGAGTTCAAAAATCTACTTGGGAACTTCATAAATCACATGTGTGATGTCCCGGGACCACCGAGGTGCAAGAGTTCATTTGGTACTCTTCTATGCCGATTCATGTTACACCAACATTTCGATACGGAACAAGGTATTGTGATTTACGACATGCACCAGTTTGATCTTGCTATTGATTGCTTGATCAAAGTTCAAACTTGAGTGTTTTAAATTGTGTGTAGCAGTTTTGAAGTATTCTCCTTGGCCCGTTAGTATCTCTACTATGATGGGTTTAAATGTCAGCTTATACATGTGATGGGATTTACCTTGGTTAGTAGGGACTCCGTTTGAATATTTGTGAACAAAACAGGAACCCCGGACGCCTGAGCTGTGATGATCCAAGCATTGGCTCTCGCAAGCGTGTCTTCCAGGTCGTTGTACCGTGAAGCTGCTTTCTCCGAGGTTCTTGGTAAGAAGAGGATCGAGTAAAAGCTACTCGAATTCGGAATCAACAGCATCTCTCGCGTTCTCTTTTCCCATGGATACAACACATATCCATCCTCCAGTTTAGTTCTCTCTAGTGCATTCAATAGCCTTGATATCCTTGCCGCTGAGAAAAAGTACACATTTCAGGCCTTAAGTTTTCACTCTCTCATGATACCAACATATCATATACAAAAACCATGTTTTTGCAAATATACACGTAGCCCTTATTCCTCATACATTGTAAAAGATTTTTTTTTTTGAAAAAATCCGTAAAAAAACAAAACTAGGCAAACCCCAAGATTCTCAATATCCAAATAAATATACTGTTTAAGCAACAGACACAACTTAGCTCCAAACCTAAACGAAGGGTGGAGCTGGATGAACTCCTTGAATTGGTTGGTGAAAGATCAAATTTAATAAAATGAAACAAAGAAAGAAAGAGACAATATCACAGCAAAAAAACAAACGTTGGGTTTGTATATTAGCATCTATTCAAATCAACCAACTTTTCGAACTATAACTTGTGCTCGTAACTTTTAATAACATTCAACTCTCACTCTTTTGGTTGGGAATTAGTTACGCTCACCAACTCAAATACCACTCATGCATGAGTTATAACTAGGGATGGCAATTTCATCCGAACCCGTTGGAGGATCCGATACCCGACCCGAATAGAAGAGGGTATGGAGGGATTTTTAGACCCGATTAAATAATTGGGTAATCGGGTATGGGGATTTTCGGGTTCGGGTATGGAGGCGGGTTTGATATAATCCGACCCACACCCGACCCGAATACCCGTTTAAATTAATATATATATATATATATAGCGTGTATAATTTTTCTTATTTTTCATATAAATAATTTTTTAAATATTCATAACTTTATTTAAACAATTTAAATTTGAAAAAATTCAATTGTATATGATAATTGGGTATTTGGGTAGGGTATTGGTATCCGATAATCCGATGGGTATGGGGATGGGGATGAAATTCAATACCCGATAGGTATGGGTATGGTTATGGGTATGAATTTAATAAATGGGTATGGGTATGGGTATGGGTATGAATTTAATAAATGGGTATGGGGATGGATGTATGAAATCCGACCCATACCCTACCCATTGACATCCCTAGTTATAACACTTTGTTTTAAGCCAATTAATCGCACTTTAGTAATTAAATTGTTAAAAAAATAGTACTATGTGAAGATCAAATTAGTTCATAGTGAACGCAAGAATTGATTATATAATAATTATTCATGTTACTAAATGATTCATTATTTTGTCCACAAAATTACATTGAACAATATATCTGTCAGCAAAATCAATGATCCCGTCCAGTCCAGTCCTATCCTGGCAAAAACTTGTGTGAGACGATCTCACGGATCGTATTTTGTGAGACGGATATCTTATTTGGGTCATCCATGAAAAAGTATTACTTTTTATTCTAAGAGTATTACTTTTTATTGTGAATATCAGTAGAGTTGACCCGATAAAAATTCGTGAGACCGTCTCACAAGAGACCTATTATTTTTTCATTTTTAATCCCATAAAGATCACTTCTTTTCAAGAAAAAAGTTGAAAAACAAAGAACACTAACATGGTACCTTAAGTCTCTCTTTGCATTCACAGATTGTCATACCGAAAAAAATTGTCCAAAAAATTAAAAGAAATAATATTGATTCTCATTGTTGTGTCCAAACATTAAAATAAACTCTTTATTTTTAAAAAAAACACATATGCATATCGAAATTTAAAAAGTGTTAGGAATGTTCCAATCATACGTATGCATAATAAAATATTTTTAAAATTTTACAATCCCCATACCAATAAATCAAACAATTATCCTTTTATAATTTATACGCACAAATATATCCAAATAAACATATTATTTATTCCTATATATTAAAGTTAAAGCCATGAACTAACTATTATGCGTCGGTGAAGTATTTTCGAAATCCAAAAAATATCACTTGATTTCCTTATTCAATATTTCTCTCCAAATTTCAAACATTAAAGAAAATTAACTAAAAACAAGTAAAAACCTTCATTTTTTTTGAATTTGTTATCCCACATATATAATTCTTTTTTTAAGTTCCTATGTCAATTTCAATTATTCGTTCATATAAATTTCATAATATTTATATATCATTTTAAGCATATTATTCATTATTTTCAACACTAGAGGTAGATTAGAATCAATAAATTTTGTAAAACAAAATTCAATTTCAAACTCTACTTATTCTCCAATAAAACCATTCGGCTTAGTACTCACCTTGCAATCTCAAACATTCACTCTCCGTCCGATCAACGAACCCGACTGCATGATTCGGATTAGCCACGGCCCGTAGAACATACTGCTTCTTCCACCCGAACCCGTTCCCCGGAACAATACACCCCTGCATCTCCGAGAGGACGTTCGGCCCGCGCCTCACCCGGACGCGAATCCTCGTCTCTTTCCGCCTGAACGAATCGCCTAGAATTTTCTGCAAGCCGCTTCTCCCTTTGTCGAACTCAGAGATCACGATCGTATCGCCGATACGTATCTCCTCCACTATGTCTCCGGTCTGCGGCTTGTCTCCGGCCATCCACCCGCCGCTTTTTATGCACTCAACTGAGAGAAAAGTCGACGGAGCTTTTGCGGCCGGCGATGGGGTTGAAACGGAAACCTGGGAACTGGAGCTGAATGGTGAATCCATGAGCATTTTTTGGAAGAAATGAGTTTGATCGGTGTGGAAGGATGGACTAAAGGTTGAAATTTTTAGTAGCAGAGTAATTTGATGCTGACGTTTGGGTCGGATGGGGGGATGACTTTTAAACAAGTCAGCAACTTTTGGTAGTAATGAATCATTTTCATTGGAACAAAAAAGAATAATTTGGTTGATTTTTTGTATGGAAAAAATTGTCCATTTCTAACCAATGGGGAAATTTTTTTCACACTCGTTCAGTTTGTTCAAGATATTATAATAGACAATAATCGTCACAAGGCAACCATGCAATGTAAATATTTCCAACTTACACGTTTTCTTTTTTATTTTTTTTATAACGATGGGATCCGTGATCATTATTATGAGATGTACATTAAATAAATTTTCAAGATAACATAACAGTTTGCAAATCATATTAACGATATAAACTGTATTGGGCAAATCATTTGCGACAGACCACGTGAGACACTCACTTTTGACATGATCACTCAATTTCTAATGATATCCGCTGNATATATGCACATGGACACGATTGCTTCTTATAACTTGAATCGGCCTGCTTTTAAGGCCTGACATGTTAGCCTATGTTTTTCACATGGTCCATGAATTCTAAGATCACTTAGGCCCAATTCTAAATTCAANCATTAAATTATACTAATGTTATATTTAATTTTTAACATTCTCAATTTAATATTATATTTTATATCAGAATATATATGTTTTTTGAATATACATTGACAAAAACTTACGCAATTTTCTACTTATGGTAAATTTTATTTTTCTAGAAACAAACCTGAACATATATTATATTGTTTTAAAAATTTATTTTCTCAAAGCAGATTCTGGAAACAGCATTAACAAATCCAAACACAGTTCTTTCTCACGTTAAAACAATGTTCGACTTAGAAATCCCATATTCAAATCACTTGAAAAGTTTTTTAAAAGATGTTTAAATTGTTTTAAACGAATATTTTTTTAAAAAAAATTATGCTAGAAAATTAATAATAATGTGTACCAGTATATTCCAAAAATCATTACCAATTATGTCGCAGATAACAGAACATGAATTTGAATTTGAATTTTACGTGGACCCTTCACAATTTAAGACTCTAAATGTTGACAACGATGAATAAAATTCCATCTTGAATGCAGTATTTCTGTATATCAATTAATAATAATCTTTAAAAGATATGGATTTTGTCAATTAAAGATGTGCTTTTGATTATTCGATGAAGTTTTAATTTAATACTTTATCGAAGGCATTTACATAATTTGATAAGAATTTAAACAACTAATTACTACCACTTGCTTTTTCATGATGCACCATTGTCCCATAAAATAGATAAAATTTTATTTCTGTAATATAATTTGTACATTTTTTTATCTTTATTTTACCAATTTATGGTCTTTGTTGATGAAAAAAAACGTGCAAGTAACCAGACTGGCGATGTAATTTTCTCTACATGTACCAAATTCGGGACATTTTTAAGTCGGGCGTGCAATTATATTATGAGAATGGAACAAAATAATAAATATAAATAAATAAAATGAATGGCTGTCTTCAGATTGCACTGCAGAGGATAGAAAATTCCTTCGAGTAGGCTGCCGTTTCCGGCGAGGCATTTAAAGATATGGGCCAAATGTGAACAGTCCATTGATAAGATTTCTGCGTCGTTTGTCACGTTTGGACAAATTGATTCTTATTTAACTACAGTCACTTTTGCACTTAAAACATATAAACTAATCGAGTCGAGCCGAATAATATTAAACTGGAACTCAATTCGTTAAAGTATATATAGGTTTGCGCTCAGTTCGAACTCGATTTGAGTTCTTATCATGAGACTCGAGCTCGGCTTATGAAACGAGCTCGTTTTCGAGTTCGTCGAGCATTTTTAGCAAAGAGACAGACTAAAATATGAAATTTGAAGGACATATGCTTATCATTTTACAATCTTTCAATCACTTTCCTTGCATTGAAATTTCGATTTTTGGACGATATAAATTATTATTGTACAATCAATGCCAACAAACTTGTCGAGTTCAAGCACATAAACGAGCCAAGCTCGAGCTTGTGAACCAAACACCCTTAAGCTCGAGCTCGACTCGATAAAATTGGCGCACTCGAGTTCGATCTCGACTCGCTAAACTTAACGAATAATCTCAAAAAAAAAACATTTTATCGACCCAAACACCGAGTAACTAGCAAACGAATGGATTCCTTTACATACCTATTTGCAGTCAAACTCATCAGTGAAGTCATAATTTATTTTAGGTCCAACATTTAAGAGAGAAAATGTGGCAAACTCGCACACAATCTATGTTTTGATCTTCCGATGACTCGTTCGACACAACATATTAAATAATTCATCATGAACTAATTCTTGTGCAATGTATCTGCTCGGGCCACAAAATCTTAAAATTATATATTGAATTTTTCGTAAAAATTCAAACTTTCCCCGGAATCTACTGAAGAAGTGCCTATACATATCTATGTAGATGCCCCGTAATTTTATATAAATAAAAAAATATTTGAAAAATACTACAAGATTTTGTTATTAAATTCCTGCATGTGGGCACGTATTAAAACAGTGGAACAAGATCACTGACCTCGATTCCCAATAATGTTTCATCTCTGAATCTTCAGTCCATGTCAATCTTACCCCTACCATGTTACATGTACACCAGTTAGCCACACACCACACGTGAGGGGGAGGGGGCGAAACCGTCATTACGCCCATCCATAGTGAGTGAGTCCCCCTTCGTCCTCCGATCCAACGTGCATGAAGTTGCAGTGATATTATTATATAACTCTCACTGGCCACATTCAAACCTGCATTACGGAGAGAGAGAAACACACGCAGATACTCTGTGAAAAAATGTGTTATTGGGAGTGAGATAGTGTCAGTACAAGCTCGAGGAACTGTGTGATTTAGGGAGGGATATTGAAGTTCCATTGCCCAGATGGGTACCTTCTTGTGTGTGATATTAGCTGCTGCGGTCTTGATTTTATGTATAGCTCCTGTATCTAACGCCTGCCCGCCGTCGGACCGGGCAGCTCTCTTGTCTATCAAGGGCAACCTTCGAGAGCCTTATTTGGGCATTCTCAACTCGTGGAAGGGCATCAACTGTTGCCGGAACTGGTACGGCGTCAGCTGCGACCCGGAGACCCACCGCGTCGCCGACATCAACCTCCGTGGTGAGTCGGAGGATCCCATTTACGAGAAAGCCAACCGCACCGGTTTCATGAGCGGCACTATATCTCCGGAGATATGTCGTCTCACCAGGCTCTCAAGCCTCACAATCGCCGATTGGAAGAACATCACGGGAATTATACCGCCGTGCATTGTCAATCTACCCTACCTCCGAATCCTTGACTTGATCGGGAATCGGATCACCGGCGAAATCCCGAGCGATATCGGCCGTCTGAGTCGGCTCACGGTGCTGAATGTAGCAGATAACCTGATCTCCGGCACGATTCCTCTCTCACTGACGAACCTTTCCTCGTTAAAGCATCTAGATCTGAGGAACAACAGAATTTCCGGCACAATCCCGAGGAACATCGGGAATCTACGCATGTTGAGCCGAGCATTACTCAGCAAAAACAGGTTAAACGGCTTGATCCCGAACTCCATCTCCACCATCTACCGTCTCTCGGATCTGGATCTTTCGCTGAACCGACTCTCCGGCCCGATTCCACCTTCCCTTGGCAGAATGGCGGTTCTCGCGACACTGAATCTGGACGGCAACCTAATCTCCGGCACGATTCCACCATCTCTGATCAGCTCCGACATCAGTTCATTGAACCTGAGCAGAAATTCCTTGGAAGGATGCATTCCAAATTCATTCGTGCAGAGCTCGTATTTTACGCTACTTGATCTATCGCACAACTCTCTGAGGTGCGGCATCCCGACGTCCATATTATCGGCGGGGTACGTCGGACACCTCGACGTCAGCTACAACCACCTCTGCGGGCCGATTCCGCCGGGCGGTCCTTTCGATCGTCTCGAAGCGTCGTCGTTCATTAACAACGATTGTCTGTGTGGGAAGCCACTCAAATTGAAGTGTAAGCCGTGAGGCATTTCAAATTCCCTTCTCTTCTCTATATTATATGATAATCAAATCAAATCAATGAAATCTTAACTTGTCTTTAAATTAAATATAAAACTTCTAATCTTAGCTTTTATCGAATCATTTCACTTTACAATAACAGTGTGATTTGTTGAATGAAAACACTATCATATCATATAAAATAATAATATAATATAATTTAAATTATATATAAAAATATTTTATTAATGTTTAAAAAATCAAACAGATGAAGGAGAGTGACAGTTTATGATTTAAAATATGATTACTCTAGAGTTTAGGATTAAGTGTTTGAAAAAATCAGACACGCTCGGTGTCATTTACTTGGCAAAAACTTGTATGAGACAGTCTCACGAGTCGTAGTTTGTGTGAAGGATCTTTTATTTGGGTCATCCATGAAAAATTATTACTTTTTATGTTAAGAATGTTATTTTTTATTGTGAATATCGGTAGAGTTGACCCGTCTCACTGATAAAGATTCGTAAGACCGTCTTCCAAGAGATGTAGTCGATTTGCTTGGCTTTGTGATGTAGACAACCACCCTCGAAATTGACTATCTGGACTTGTTCGAGTATTAGCCGATCATCCAATTCTCCGCATGGCACTCAAACCTTCTGATGTCGTATATATATATATATATATTAGTAGGGAATTTAATGTCAATGCTATATGCACGTATGTCTGTATGTATATTAAGATAACTCAATGGTCACGCTTGGATTCTTTCTACTTCAAATTTTGGATGGGGGTTCATAATTATAGTTTGAATATAGTTAGGATTGAAATTTGCCATTTGGCGGCTTGTAAATTAAATGGGTACTGCTTGGAAGCAAGTCCTTAATTCGGATTGATCGTTCCACCATATGATTTAAGACAGTTGGGTTAAAAAAATTTCAACTTATTTAAAGACGGAGTTAAATGAATCAACTCGCGAGGGTCGCGAGCCTAGACAGACTTGTATCAATTACTTTGTATAAAATGTAGATGTGTGAAATCGATAATTATAACTTTTATTGTTGTTTTTATAATTATTTATTTATTTATGAAAATTTTAATTAATTATAATAATTATTTATTTATTTTTATTTTTTGTGGATCGACTTGGGGATTTCCAGCCGGCCTAGTCAAATGACGGGTTTTGATGAATTGGCCTGTTTGACAGGTGTACTGGAACTCCTACCGAAAAGAATACATCAATAATGGCCAAGCCTAAAATAAGAAGTCGCTAGCGGTAGACGGTAGTCAATGAATAAGGAATTTCCAGCTTAAATAATACTAATAATAATAAATAAATAAATAAATTGAAGGATAAATAAATCATATGTTGAAGGAATATATATATATATATATATATATATATATCGGATATGGATACGGATACGACACGTCGATACACGTGTCGAATATGGAAAAATCTGTGTCATTGAATTTTTTATATTTGACCAGTTAGATGCCTGACTATGATACGCCATAAATACGATTTTTTTTGGCTTTTTATTTTTTAAATCACTGCTATAAAATTACATCGTATAGATTTACATTAATATGTATATATATTTTTGTTGTGAAAAAGTAAAAATCTCAAACTCTCAAAACTATCACACTACACATTTTATAATATTTTTATCTCAACTCAATTGTGCTTTTCTTCACAAATGAGAGATCTATTTATAGAAATTTTATACAAATAATCCAAAAATAAATTACATCATTACCTTCATCATCACACACGAATTTCAATATTCAACACCTAATTTTACCTAATTTTCAACATTCAAATATTCAACATTCAATATTCAATATTAAAATATTAATTTTCAACACTCCCCCTTGTGATGATGATCATAATGATTGTCTTCATTACGTGTTTTTATACTGTCTCGTTAAAAACCTTACTAGGAAAAACCCATTGGGATAAAAATCATAGTAAGGGGAAAAGAGTGCAGTCACGTAAACTCCCCCTCATGTTAACACGAACAATTCTTCACAGATTTCAGGGATACAGCTAGCTGTGGGTTCACAATTCTTTCTGAATCAAGACATAATCTTTTATTCGGGCTTACCCTTATTTGCCCACATTTCATGCACCAACATTTGATCATGAGAATGTCAGAAACTATTTTCTAATTAAACTCATCGAATCATGGTAAGAGCGTCTAATAGCATTGTCCCATGATTCCCTAGGTATCACTGATAGTGCCTGCAAGAACCAGTCGATTATGATTAACGTACTGTACGGTCCCTTCATCTCATATATCCCGATCGAATCTGCAAACATTTATTCATCGAGGGTTGCATAATAATTCGATAACTATGTGACACATCTATGAGAATAAATAGTGGCATCGCATGTACAATTGGAGAACTCCTTCTTTAATGTACATTTCATATTCTGGCCAGAGATTCCATGCACTATTATTTCATCAGATCACATAGGATATCCACACCCGTAGGTGAGCGGTGAATTCTCGACTACAATGCACTGGCTCCTACATGTGTCGCAATTGTACTCGATCTCGCCACCTGATGGCCCTCTTGGAGTTGATAAACGAGTCAAAGCACAACCATATCATATAGAGCTTCAGTGTTGTCCCGGGTCGTAAGGACTAATGGTGTACAATCATAACCATGGACTTATCTTCTCGATGAATGATAACTACTTGGAAACTCTGAGGGAGGGTAGTTCGGTATAATTATTATATGACTACACATCTGCATGTTTGGATATCTATATGTCTTTACCAAGAAATACCGTACACAACATCACAGATGCTAGTCTCGAGCTCAAGCGACATTTATCCATGTTTTAGGCGACTGAATCGACTAGGAACGAATTTAGATTATACAGTATTTACAAATGATTTTCAACATCGAATTACGATTCATTTGTATTAAAGTACAATCAAAGTCTTTATCTATGTTGATCACATGTGTATACATATAAAGAAATAACAAACAATGAAATAATAAATTATATTAAAATAAAGATTGTTTATTACAACTTGAGTCAATAAATTACCTAACCAACCGTTGACTTGCAAGACATCTACTCCAACAATACGATACTCTGCCATATCTATCCTCGCCACATTGGTGAAGCATGGAATTATAGCCTCTCAACAATAGGGAAATCGATTTAGGCTATGTCATGACAAACAAAACCATGTCATCTAAATTAGAAACTCCTCGACTCTCATGATACTGCCTAACAAAAGGTATAAATTTTTTCATCTAAAGATATAGAACAACATTTAATATGTAAGGACATAATTGTAATTTTTGTTTTTACTTCGCACGGCATCACCATTACTTATGACACATTGGCGATATAGTAAATACAAGTAAAAACCGAGATAAAGATCGTACAGCTCACCTCTTCCCCAGGCTCTAATCTGATTTTGAGTAGCTAATTATGTCCAGCTTCTTCAAAAATCAACACTGGTCAAGTAGATGGTTCTTCCAAGATTGACCAAATTTTGGTCAACATGGGATGGAGTAATGTGAATTTTCCGAATTTGTGCTGAATTGATTTTATTATGATTTAATTGGATAAGTTCAAAATTGGCCCATGGATAGATTTAGATGCCCGGTTTTCCTATTCCTCACTGTTTCGGTTACAAACTACGAGCATTAAGGGTGCTAAAAATGAGCCCGACCCGTCGACCCGATTATATATATA
>NC_133320.1:4751057-4792772 GCF_012295235.1 Primulina huaijiensis
ATAATATATATATATATATATAGCTCACCTCTTGCCTAGGCTCTAAATTATTATTATTTTTGGAGTAATTAATTATTTAACAATTGGACAACTAAATTTAAATATTTAAATACGTGAAGCATAATTATCATATTTAGATAAAAAAAAAAACTTATTATCATGGGTTTAAATTATTATTTTTAATTATGATTGTATGTTTTGAATTTTTATTATCATTTTTTATTTTTGTTAAATAATAAAATACTAATCAAATCAGGTTGGCGTGTTGGTCGGATCAGTCGCGGTTGGTTCAATTTTGGTTAAGAATTTTCAAAACGTTTAGGGTTTGGGTCGGGAATTTTTTTGTAATCCATTCAATTCAACCGGACTTGAACCCACTAGTCCAACCTGAATTAACACCCCTAATTAGCATCACTGCTCTCAGTCCTTTTAAAAGTCACAAAATAATCAAAATAAAACTTTAAGGTGGGATTTCAGTGGAAAATAATGGATTATTGCATTCTGAAAATAATATTTTATAAGAAAAATTACTAAAAAGTTGATTTAAAAGTTTCATATCAAATATATTTAACAAAAATAGTCAATTTAGTTATCTGAATAGTCATTTTTTTTATCTTATGACTAATCAAAGTAGTATTTAGTCTTGTAAATTTTTTTTGTTTTTAGTCATATTTTGTTTGGGTATATCATTAATTTTTCGATATCATATCAATATTTTCAGTGTCATATCAATATTATTTGACGTCACATCAATGTTCCGAGAGACGAAATATAATTAGAAATCAACAAAACATAAAATTACAAAACTAAAATAAAACTTTGACAAGACAAATTAGAACAGAGAAAAAGTAAACATTACAATTCGAAAAACTAATTGACAATTTTTTTTTCATATACTTATAAATAAAAATCATATTTAAAAAAACCTACCCAATTGTTAGATTGTGAAGCTAAGAAGCCCCTATGGTCAAAAGCCAAATTCATATCGTCAAAATCAACAGTTATTGTATTATAATATAATAAATTTTAATAAAAAACTTTACCTCTGTTTATATTTAAAAAATTTATTTTGCATCCATAGTTTACTTTTTTTAATTCAAAACTCAACTGTACATATTCCTTCACAAAACAATTTACATAATTTACAAGGTCCTCATTAAACAAAAATAAAAAAATTAGGTCTTTTGTGAGACGGTCTCACGAATATTTATTTGTGAGACAGGTCAATCCTACCAATATTCACAATAAAAAGCAATACTCTTAACATAAAAAGTAATATTTTTTCATGGATGACTCAAATAAGATATCTGTCTCACAAAATACGACCCGTGAGACCGTCTCACACAAGTTTTTGCCAAACAAAAAAAGATTACCCGAATTTTTTTTTAAAAAAATCAACCATAGATTCCAATTTGATTTTTTTTTTCTTTTGAAGTAGATTTAAATGTAATACATTTTCAATTGTTTTTTTTTTCCTATCTCGGATTTTAAAGTTGGATTGGACCCAAATTATTCCCAAATCAAATCAAACCAAATCTGGATCCGGATCCATCTTACCGTCGGTCACCTCCGTTAGGTATTGTTATTTGAGAATAAGGTGTTGGCTTTTAGTTGCCAATCAATTCCTAATCTTGAAAAGCAATTGAAATTGGACAAGAATTAGAAATAAAAAGTTTAATAGATTTCCATTACAAATTGTGTTAAAACGTCAACAATTATGGTGATTAAATAATAGATAGTGCTGGAAAAGCTAACCAATTAATCCATTAATGGCCCTTCAAATTGAAATTTTGCTGTTTGTGTGGGAAAAAAACATATTTTTCATTCAAAATTAAATGAAGAAAGTGACATGCCAACCACACAAAAATGGCAATCATATCCCCCAGAATCTGAAAACACAAGCAAGTTTTTTTTTTTTTTTTTCCCCACATTAAATTTAAATGGAACGAAATTTATGTTAATATTTTGCTTCTGCCTCAGATCTTCCCTCCCTTTTGAATCAAAATTCCTAGCAATGTGATCCACCTGTTATTTAATTTTTTATTTTCTTGATTTGAGCCCACCATTATTTTTCTTGAGATTTCTTGAAATACCCTTTTTTTTCCTTCTTGGCTTTGATTTTATTTCAAGTTTCAATATTGCCCCACTGTGGCATTTTATGATGAGATATTGTTCATGGTTTTTTCATGATTATGGAATTAATGGCCCCCCTCCTCCTCCCCTGCTCCATTCTTGACTTTTTCTGTGATTTCATTTCTTGCTGGGGCAATTTCCGAAATGGGCTATTAATTCGACTTTATTGCTTGTATGTATAAATACAGCTTCATTGTCTCCATGATTTTGTAAAAGAAGTCACCTTTTTTATGCTTAAAACAAAATGGAGTCCACTAGCACGAAAATGAAGTCAAAAATGGAGGATTATGAAATGGTGGAGCAGATTGGGAGAGGAGCTTTTGGAGCTGCGTTTCTAGTTAATCACAAGATTGAGAAACAGAAGTGAAGATTCTGATATTTTACTTCTCAAAATTTAAGATTTTTTCCTGATTTTGTTTCTGATTCTTGGTGGGGTTTTGAGATGTTGATTTCATTTCTTCTGCTGCATTATTTAGGTATGTTCTAAAGAAGATTCGCCTTGCTAAGCAAACTGAGAAGTTCAAGCACACTGCACACCAAGAGGTCACCACTCTTCTATATCATCTGCATTCAAGATTTTGCCTTAATATGTTCATGTAGAGTACTTTAGTTCAGATAATCCAATTTTTAGTATGAGCCAAATTTTCACATTCTTATTCTGCTGAAAAATGTGGTGAGAACACTACAATTAAAGTAGAAATATAACTTCCTTTTTCTTATTTAACATGAGAACCATCCATGAAGTTTTTAGATAGTAGTTTGAAGGAATTTATATCGTGTCACTTTTCACACCTAACTTCACTACTCTATATGGACTCAACGTACTTACACATTCATTCAAGAAAATACCTACCTCTCTTTGTAAAATTAAATGAAGCCGATTTGGGTAATAAACGAAATGAAAAAGGGGTAGAGCTAATAAAGAACAATCAAGTAATTATCTACAAAGTGAAATTTTACCTTTTTTGTCTTCTAACTGGTTGACACATTTCTTCTACATGTCAGTTCTTACCACAAGTAAGCACTGAGTAGATGAACAAGTCGAGTTCGAATAGATCTTTTTTGGGGTTCATATTTAAGCTTATGAATTTTTTAGTTGAGCTCGGGCCATTTGAGCTAGATTATAATTGATCGGAATCAAAATCGACTACTCGTATATTGTATTGTGACAGAAAAAATTATATTGATTTATTTTAAACTTTTGTGATATTTAACCAATATATGTATAATGGGTTGAAATAGTTTTTCTCAAACTGTCCATGATATTGAAGCAGGTGGTGGCTATGCTAGGTGATTCAAAATCTAATTCGAGTCGAGTCTAGTTTGATTTTAAAAAAGGATTTGCTATTCAAATGTTGATCTAGTATTCTTGCGGCAGTCATTTAGTTAATACTGATTAATTTTCAAACGTGATGTGTTGCAGATGGTTTTGATGTCAAAACTGAATAACCCTTACATCATTGAGTACAAAGATGCATGGGTAGAGAAGGTGCTTTGCTTGGCATTGAAAGGCGCTCGCACACACACACACACACACACACACACACACATATATATATATATGATCCATTTTTAAGATCTAGGTCTGCAACTAACTGAAATTATGTTTTCTGATGAACCAGGAATCGTATGTATGCATTGTTACGAGTTACTGTGAGGGTGGAGATATGTGAGTTCATCAATGTATGCTTATTCGCATAGATATGGTTACAAAGTTCCTGTTTTTAATGTCTCCATTGTGATGTTTCAGGGCAGGGATTATTAAAAAAGCTAGAGGGGTTCATTTTCCTGAAGAGGTAATTAAGAAACAAACATGATAAGAATTTGAGGAATACGAGGTTAGTTGATGATTGAATTTTCTGCATTAACAGAAAATCTGCAGATGGCTGACTCAGTTGCTGTTAGCTTTGGATTACCTTCACTCTAATCGCGTGCTTCATCGAGATCTGAAGGTTCGTCCTTTAGGCGATGTTATCAAGAAAATAGCATTGTGAGTTTCATGAGTCTTGTCTTATTAACCCTTTCTGATCATGATATATTCTAGTGCTCGAACATATTCCTGACCAGAGACAATGAGATCAGACTAGGTAAGAATCATAATCTCATGTGAATTTTTTTTGGTAATCTATGTATGATATTCATGTTTCTGATATGATTATTGAAGGTGATTTTGGTCTTGCCAAACTGCTCAGTAAAGACGATCTTGCCTCATCAGTAATAATCTATCTTTTCTTGATCTTATCGTGTTAAACATGTTAATCAAGAGGCTTGGTGAAAGTTCATATATTATTTAGCTTTACTAACACATTCGCCCATATATTATTTAGCTTTATTTACATGATCTGTAAGTTGATTTTTCGTGCTGACTGTAGATTGTGGGCACTCCAAACTACATGTGTCCCGAAATTCTAGCAGATATACCTTATGGCTACAAATCGGACATATGGTCTTTAGGTATGTCAGCTTAGCAACTCGGTTCTTGAATTTATCCTTTTAAGATCTCTAACTATGATAAATACTGGTAATCTCTCAGGCTGTTGTGCATTTGAAATCGCTGCCCACCTGCCTCCATTTAGAGCTACTGTAAGTTCCAGGCAGAGCCTTCATTATTGCAATATTGATGATGTATTCACGATTCCATGTGATTTTATGTATGAAACAGGATATGGCTGGACTAGTCAACAAAATAAACAGATCGACTATTTTTCCACTTCCAACTTTGTATTCTTCTTCACTGTGAGTTCATGTCACTTTTCTGTCAATTCGTCATTGTTGGCTTTGTATGATTCCTCAAGTTCTTCGTTCGCTTTTGGCATAAATTTCAGGAAGCGGTTGATCAAAAGTATGCTTCGAAAAAGCCCAGAACACAGGCCAACGGTTAGTGACAAATTTGAAACCTTCAAGAATGTCAGAAAATTTTGAAACAATCTGATGTTTACTCATGGTATACAACTTTTTTATTAGGCTGCAGAACTTTTAAGGCATCCACATTTGCAACCGTATGTTGCACAGTACAGCAATTCATGTCCAGTCTTTCTTCCCGTAAAGTCAGAATCTGAATCCAAGTCCATATCAGCAAGACCTCGGTTGCCTGACAAGTCTAGGTCTCTTAAGAAAGGGCAAAAGAAAGAATCAGATGATGTTCCAAAAGTCAATAAAAGAGGAAGCTCGCCTATCAGAATTACAAGAAAAAACAGTCTGCCTGCAGCACTTGTAGTCCCACAGGAAAGACCTGTGGATCATTCTAGCTCTTTGGATGATGTGGTTCCTAATATTGAAGTGATGGTTGACACGAGTAGTCCCAACGAGAGCAAAAGTATCAACTCTGGGGCGTCGTCTGGATTAAGTACACTGACCGATCAGCAAGAAGACGGATAAAAAAGAACAGAACTTCGAAGTCATGCCAAATGTCAAGACTTCCTATCCAGACAATCAGCATCAAATGAAAAATCCTAGTATTGAAGTACAAAAACAGAAGACTCAGGCCTCAGTCTCATATTCTGAAACTATTTCTTCTGCAAAAGCCAATGATTCTAACCCAATCGAGCCTTCCAAGGAAGACGATGAAGTTGAAGTGAATGCTGCGAGCGATCAGAAAGCACAAGCAATGGAGACATTGCTGGAGCTTTGTGCACAGCTTCTCAAGCGCGAGAGGCTTGATGAACTCGCGGGAGTGTTGAAACCTTTTGGTGAAGAGGTTGTGTCATCAAGAGAAACAGCAATTTGGATAACTAAGGGGCTAATGAACATTCAAAGACAAGGTCGGGAAGCCCATCAGCATGAAAATTCTGGTGGTTTGTTGTAAATTGTAGCACTACTTGTTATACATTATCTTCAGACAATGAAGCACCAGGTGAAATAACTCCCAAGTGATTCGTTTCCATCATCATGTTGCAATAAACCAAGTTAAATTAAATAAATAATGCCCTCACCTAAAATTGGAAAAACAATACATAAATTGACAGAAGAGTCCAAATGTTATTGAAACTTAATTGATTATTTATTGATAAATATGTATATTCAATAGTTGACAATATATAATAATAATAATAATTAATAAAATACATCACACAAAAAAATTTAGAGCATAGATTTTCTTCTTTCTCACAACAAAAAAAAAGTACATGCAATCTCCTTCCTCCCAAAAAAATCAAATTAAATTTCTTTGAAACATTTTAAATTTATGTGTCTTGGATGTGGGAAAACGATACTCCAACAAATTCTTATTTCACATAATTAATTAATTATTCATATTATTAAATTTCAAAAATAAAGCAGAGATGGGACCCACCCCTAACGTCAACAAATTCGAACGTTAAAATAAAGATTACAGCGATAGCAATAAAACAATCTAACGGTTAAAGATAACCGTATGCTATAAATTCAAACCCTTCTTCCCCCCTTTCACCCCACACAGCTCGGATCTCTTCAATCTCCATTCTTACGATTCACCCAGCCCGTTTTCTTGCATTCTCCGCGAATCTTTCATCGGCAGCTAAAATGGGTCTTTCCAAAATTCGATTTTTCTTCGTCTTTGCGGCGCTCTGCCTAGCTTCCTGGGCTGCCGCTGCGCGAGATAGCGGTTTCTCTCCGGCACCGGCGCCGGGACCGGACGCAGGAGCTGGATTTTCTCTGGGCAGTCCCTCTGCTTGCATCTTCTTCTCTGTGCTCCTGTCGTTCGTCGGAATTCTGATGCAGTAAATAGATACATACGTATCTCATCTATCTATATCTATATATTATGATTGGGAACCGTTGATTGGGAGTGTGAGATTATATGTTGTTTTTTTCTTTATTTTTTTGGCCTAACTTTTGGTTAGGTTTTGAGGGGCTGTGGATTTTGGAGATGAATTTTATTGAATAAATTTACATATTATTCTATTGTGAATGTTAAACAGAGATAAACTTTTATTATTTTAAAAAAATTAGTTCATTTAAATAATTAATCTAAAATGTAAAATGAATGAAAAAGACTAATAATTGAAGATTTAATAAAGTTTAGTTTAGTCCTTCACTCGATATTTTTTGAAGTTTAGCGTCACTAGAAAAACAGGTAAGTTTACAAAGTCAATACTAGGAAGAACCAATATCAATGAATAAAAAGAAAAACATGTTAGTTTTACGAAGCCAATACTAGTGAACAAAGTGATGGACCAAAGTACATCTAATACATTTATCAAACTAAATAACCAAAATGACTGTGTATGAATATCTTCAACACTCCACGACTACATTTCAATACACATTGCCTTGAACACTTGATCTATTCGATGTAAATCTTTCATTATTGTGTCATTGTCCTAATTTTCAAAAATATTAAAGTTATCTAATTTTTTTTTAAATTATCTAAATTTTTTTTAATAAATTATACACAAAAAATATTCAAGTAAATTATGCCCGACTAAATCTTTTACTTTTTTTTTAAAAAAAGTGAAACATCATTTGCACTAGAAATTTTTTCTTCTAAAAAAATGACATTTCATTTGGAAATAAAATAATATGTAAAGAATTCAGCTGTCCCTTTTCATTTAGGAAAACTCCTCTTTCAAGAACTGATTTTGAAATAGTTAAATATTTCAACTTTCGATATACTAATGAATTAACAATTATAATATATATTTTTTAGAACAACAATTGCAAATTTGCAATAGTATAAAAATTCCCATCAAACAAAATAAAAATAAATTCTTTTTCCCAATGGGGGAATTAAAGAAAATATATATATGTTTGTTGATCTATCATACATATACGCAGTGTAAAATACGCAATAAATTAAGAAAAAATATACTTTTCATTAAATATTTTTGACAAACTAATTAAATTTAAAAATGAATATTTTATAAAATAAATATATTTGTACTACGTACGTAACCCCATTTGCCGAAAGTTTGAGTTGGAAGTGACATACTCCCTTGAAGATTAGTGGAGTTGCTAGCCAGTAAGCAAAGTTAAACAAAAGTAAATTAAAATATATAGAAGGGATTGAACATAAAATCTATGAAATTATTTTTATATTTATTCTAAAAATTTCTTCTTCTTCTTCCTTTTTTTTTTGGAGTAATCTAAACAAATATGTATTTAGTTATATGAAAATCTGAAAATTATAAGTCGGGAAATTGTTATTTTGTTAAATTTTCTTGGATTATCCCGTATAGATATTTCTTTTTTGCTCTCATTATCATACTACTCCCTTTCCGGTCTATTAAATTCTTGTTCGAAGATAGATACAAATACCCTTTTCATGCAATAATGGAATCCTCAACTGCCCTTCGAGTTTTAATTGCTATTTTATCCACTTCTTTGTTGATGTATTGCTGCATGATTTTTATATAGCAAGGTGTGATTATCCAGAATATAATATATTTAAAAAAAAGATTAGTGTATTTTTTAAATTGTATTTTATGTTAATTACTATCTAATGTGTTATATCTTTTACTCATTTAATGTATTTAGGGGAAGTTGGTGAAAAATCCCCAATGAAAACATTTCTTTGGGTTCACTCCCTACCCACAAAATTGTGGTACTATGTCATACAAATTGTGGTACACTTCATGTGAAAATGTGGTACACTTCATGTGGAAATGTGGTACTAAAAAAGTACCCAGGGACTGAACACTAAAAAAAACGACGGCTGGGGACTGATCCCCAATTTCCCGATGTATTTACGCAATCAGACAGAGAATTTTAAATTTTTTATTGACAATTTTTAATAACTTGAAACACTGTAAACACGTGTCATTACTCAGCCTGTTTAATTCCAGTTGGTAAAGTGAAATTTGTTTATTTGAACATTGCTAGTCCTGCTTCGGATCAGTTCATAACTGGTGGAGATAGTTTATTACAGCATCGTAGTCATCTGTATAAATATCATGAACTCTTTCTTTCTTGTGTACCATTCCTGGATCAGGAGATTGGAGAAAAGGGTACTCCGAGATTTTGTCTTTGAGTTGGAATATTCCAAGATTTGTTAACTTTGAGTGGTGGGGTTTTGGGAAAAATGAGTTTCATGGAATCTCAAGTTTTAGTTGCTCTTGCACTTGCACTTTTGGGTGGTTTGAGCAACTCCATCGGTAAGTGATCATTAATTAAACTATTTGCTCTAGTGTTCAGAAATTTGATGTGTGTGTGGCTATCATTCGTTTTTGTGTACAAATTTTTATGTAAGTATTGTTGAATTTTTGACATTTGGTTGGAGTTTATAATCTTCGGTGTTGTCTAATTTGGACCTTATGTTTAATTTACATCCAGTTTGCTTGTTGCGTTCTGCTTTATCGATTGAATGACGGTCTTACTTCTGATCATGCAGGTATAGGATATCCATATATTGTATCCTAGCTAGCTAGTCCATTCGATCATGAAACCGAAAAAGTATGTAGTGTTTTACGAGATAGAGCTTTAAGTCTTAGGATACTCTAACTTCATAATTACTTCAACCTTCTGATTTCGCGTGATTGTTGAGTCTGGTTATTTATTGTTGAGTTGTATACTCGGACAGATGATTTTCGAGGCCAAGATGCATGATATAAGTAAATCATTTACTCCATGAACTTGCTTTGCCAGTGTCTATTATTTAATCTAGCCCTGAATTCACGAGAAGCCTAATGATTCTTGGCTGTGTTCTCGAATAGGCGCACTCTTTGTTGTCATCAATGAGGCCCCAAATCTTAAAATGCTCGGCCTTCTACAGGTAATAAATTTGTGTCAATGTGTATAATATTATTTCCCTTTAAATTCTCCGACTAAATGCCTACTTGATGTGCTTCCGAATTAAAAATTTAACGATTTTTAGTTTCATAAGCCTAAATCTAGTTTTTGGTTTCGCTCATGCAGGGTTTTGCGGCAGGTCTTATGCTGAGCATATCCTTCTTTTATTTGGTTCATAATGCCATCGACTCCATTGGTTTTTTGAAAGGGAATCTATGGGTGAGGTTTACAAATTTAGTGCAGAACTAGCATCTATTTCGAGTACAGTCTTTGTGGTGTTATCGTATATTGATTCATTGGCCTTAAAGTTCTTTGCAGGTGCAACCTTCTTTGCATTTGTGGCTAGTTTCATCCCAGAACTTCCACCCATTTCAGATGGTAAAAAGGTCTGGTTTGTCAACTCATTTGTACGATATGGATAAACTTTGTGACTGTTAATCTTTGTGAAATATGAACCAAAAATCGTTTTGTGCATGGAATCAGGATGATGGGGATGAAGGGAGCAAGAGCAAAGATATCATCAAAAAGCATCGACGCCAAGTTCTATTTAGTGGAATCATCACAGCCTTAGGTGTTATTCTTCTATATGAATTGAAAAAAAAAATGCTACAGTTGGCATGAAAATTATCGAATTCGTGACGGACCCTTTTCAAATTGTTGGACCACCAAGTGCTTGAAGTTGCATATGTGTGTGTGGATGACATGTCTATGTACTTTGTTTTGGAAAGAATTTGCCCAATTTCCTGTTAGTTTCGGTTTATTAGATAAGTATGATTCAATTCACATGCTTGAAATATCTCTGTTTCAGGGATAAGCTTGCATAATTTCCCGGAGGGAATGGCAGTGTTCCTTGGATCCATTAAGGTTAAATATAAGACATCAAGAGTTATTTGATATGTTGGAATGCCTTAATTTTTATATATGTTCAAGTTCTGATCAATTTGATAACAATGTGGTTGGACTTGAAAAAAAGATGAAAGCATTTCAATTCAGGTTCGTTTTTCCTCGTTAGGGCTTTCGCGTCGGTCTCAACTTGGCGCTGGCTATTGCTTTGCACCATATACCAGAGGTATCATTTCAATATCTTCAGAAACCACAGTCTATAATATATTCAAGACCTTGATCTTCTTCATGTACCAAATATGATCCAATATATATTGATTTTAAAGAAAAAAATTTTTTACTGACTTTTGCAGGGGATTGCTGTTGCACTGCCTGTTTATTTCGCCACACAAAGGTAGGAAATGTTTCAGCATTGCTAGCAAGCTGGTTTTGGTAAATTCACGACTTTAGGCTGTCTCCAACTAAATTGTTGTAAATAAAATGAAAAGAACTATTCTAAGAATTGGTGCACTAAAATAGAATTGATCATTGGTGATTGTCTTATCGTATGTATATCGATCTGGTGCACCTTGTGTCTTATAGTAAATGGCGGGCATTCAAGTTGGCCACACTTTCCGGTCTAGCCGAGCCCCTCGGCGTTCTTGTTGTAGGTATGTCATGAACTAGCTATATACATCCCACACTCCATATAATAATGTCAAGATATAATTTGTTTCTGTTCGTTCCTTGCAGCGTACCTATTCCCCGTCAGTTTGAGTCCGGAAATATTGGAGGGCCTTCTCGGATCCGGTATGATCGATCTCGTCGTTCATCCGGTTAAATTTATATGATTTCCCGTATTAGTGTTTGATGTGTTTTGTGTTATTTCCAGTTGGTGGAGTGATGGCTTCTTTGACATTGCATGAAATGCTCCCGTTGGCGTTTGATCACGCGGGGCAAAAGAAAACTGTTAAAGCTGTGTTCTTTGGAATGGCGTTCATGTCTACTAGGTGACTTTCTTGATGGGAAAACTACATTTTTTTAATGTTTTTCTAATTTTGTTTGTATTATGGGTAAAGTTACAACGTTTTTAGTTTCATTCATTTTTCGCCATAAGTAGTGAGGTGACATCGGAATATAATGACGTGCCACCGAAATTGTTTATGTGCCATTAGATGTTGTTGACGTGTTCAATGTCATGTCAACACTCCAATTCAAAAAAGACTAAGACCATTAATTGACCAACAAACAAATTCACGTCGACATTATATGTTTATTAATGTCTTGCAGCCTCTACTTTCTTGAGACAAGCTTACCAGATCAAATGAGCTTGTGATCGATCATATCTACGAAATCGACATGAATATTCCGAAAAAGTGAAGAAAAGATTGAGCCTATTATATTTTCCGGAATTAATAGTTTTTCTTTGTAATATTTCGTTGTAAAATAGCAAATTGTGTTGCTTCTTATTATGACAAGCAGAGACTTTGTCACTTTCATTTCATGTGTTTTTTTCCAGAGATTTCACTTCTTGGCTGACTATGTTATCTTGATCATTAGGACGTAATTTGAGTTTGATGAGGTTCACGAGTTGAGTTATTTTTATTTAATATATAATAAAAATGACTATTTTGTGGAAATGAAATTTAAAAAAAAAAAATAATCTAATGGATCGTTTTATTTGAAATTCAAATTTGCCATACTTTTAAAATTAATAAATTTTATTACGTGAGCATCCGCAATTGTTATATTTATGTGAACATTAAGTAAACTCCGGGCTAACATAGTAGTTTGCAAAACCATGTTAATTAAATAAACTGCACTAGACAAATCCTGTACGACAGATTCGCATGAGAAAGTGTTGGTAAGGAGAATCTAACTCATGAACACTTATCAAACGCTCACGTATTCCAGCAACTCGAACACTCATTGGGATCCTTCGATATGCACTAAGTAAACCTCAAGCTAATGTCTTAGCCTGAAAGCCACGTTAGTCAAATAAATCATATCGTATAAATCATGTGCGACATACTCACTCAAAAAAATATCAGAAGCATATAAATGAGGGGTCCAAGTGAAAATATCATAAACATTTTTGGGTGATCGTGCAAAAGGCAACTAATTGAAGGATTTTAACCATATGCACACACTGCCCACTCCGATTGGTTCTTCTCTGCACCATTCCATTTGTCTTCGCCCCAAGCCGAGGCGAGCACAGCTCTGGTAAATTCTATTTTTTCTTTTATTTCATCCATGTATGATTTTTGTTCGATTTTATTTTCTGATTATCCTGCTTAAATTCCAATTCCATTTGATTTTTCTTTCTATTTTTAAATATATTTTTTTAACTGTTTTTCCTCGACCGCTTTGGATTTTTGTTCATCCTTTGGTTAGAAGAAGTGTTTTTCACTTGATCTTAGAACTCCTGATTCTTTAGATCTGTAATAGATGAAGTTCTGTACTTGTAGGGAGATCAAGGTCCGAACGAGCTTAGATCTGTTTCTGTCTCACCACATCTGAAGTTATTAACTGATTTTGTCGATTTTTGGATTATTTTTATATGAATGCTCTGTTATTCATACTCGTTTACGAATTATGCCTGGTTATTTTTATGTTCGTGGCTTCATTTTTATTTCATGAGTATGGCTTTACGTGTGATTCGATCTGTGTTTTTAGTTGCTTGTTTTTAGTCATAATCCATTGTGGCTATGTTTTCCTTTCCTTTTTACACTCCCATACTTTATCTTATTGTTGGCATATCTTGTGGTTGCTTTTAGCTCTAATATTGTATATCAAACCGCTTTCGATTTTGTTTATGCCCATCAATTTACTGAGTCTTTCGTTGATATTCGAACTCTGGGGTTTCTAAATTCTTGGAAACAATGCCCTTATAGTATCTATGTACAAGGATAGTCTCAGACCAGAGGCCAAGAATATGTGGCTTAGGAATGTACAGAAAACAAAAGGGAAAAACAACACTGATTGAAGACACTTGGAATAATTGGTTACTTTTGTGGCATGGCAGATTCTTGTTTTTCATTTTTTGAAATTATAGGATAGCAATATTACAGAAATAAAAGAACCCAAAGTGCTTAAAAATTAATTTGGTTTTCTTTCCTGAATTTGAATCTCAATTTTTTATTTTATTGAATTCAAACCCCCTTATTCTGTGATGCATCTGTTTGGTACCCTTTTCTAGTTAATCAGAACATTTTTAAAAAATAAACTTGCTACAATTTTTTCTTAACTTAAACAGTGAAATTTGTTTTGTCGTTTTGTACATTTAATGGAAAAATGCTTTATTAGGTTGAAACTGCCTAGCCATTTGTGAGAGGCTGCTTGATTCTAGAAAAGAAATGAGTTTGGGTTCATTTTTCATGGTGATTTAGCTTGATGAATTCTATTTTATCAATGACCGGCGAAGTTAGTTGTTGATGGCACTCATCTTGTTGGTTCCCCTGTTCTGCTTGGTCATAAGACTTCTTAGCTTAACATGTTTCAACGTCCTTTCATTTAATATCCATTCTAGAATTGAACCCATTACACTTTAAATTATGCATATTAGTACAGATTGTAGTCTCTGCCTGTCATCGTTGTATTTTTATCTATATACGATAGCCGTATTTATGGCGTACTCTAGTATTTTGTATTTCATGTGTTCTCTGGCATCAACAGTTATGTGGCTCTGCTATGTGAATTTTAGTTTCTTGTTTAAGTTCCATTTTTGGAAATGTTTTCCTTGCTATATAACAACCAAAGAACTAGGGTGTCCTTGTAATTGGCTTGCTACGTGGTTAACTATTCCTTATCCACCTTATGGACTTGGTTTTGCGGTTGACTAGTCCTTGCCTGCCTATTTTGTGCTACTGCAGATATTCTTAAAATGACTGATCAGCACCAGCTCCCAACTATTGCACATAAGGTGGCTAATCAGCTGCATATAAGTCCCAGCTTATCCCAGGATGTCCAAACACGATATGGGGGTTTCCAGCGGCCTGCCATGTATCAGAGACAATTTGCATATGGCAGTTATACAAATGCAGGATTGCGGTATCCGATGACTTGTCAAGTCTCTCAGAATCTGTCATTGATTTCTGCGAATGCTTCACCAGTGTTTGTACAGGCTCCATCTGAGAAAGGCCTCACACACTTTGCCATCGACTTTCTAATGGGTGGAGTCTCAGCTGCAGTGTCAAAAACAGCTGCTGCCCCTATTGAACGGGTAAAGCTTTTGATTCAAAATCAAGATGAAATGATCAAGTCTGGTAGACTCTCGGAACCATACAAGGGAATTGGAGACTGTTTCAAGAGAACCATGCAGGACGAAGGAGTTGGATCGTTATGGAGAGGGAACACTGCTAACGTTATCCGTTACTTCCCCACTCAGGTTTTCCCAACCTCTTATATTCACGATACATGAGTTAAATCTCTGTAATCTGCTGTTACCATGATTTGCTATATGTTATAACTTCTTCTACAGGCCTTAAACTTTGCATTCAAGGACTACTTCAAGAGACTCTTTAACTTCAAGAAAGACCGTGATGGCTATTGGAAATGGTTTGCTGGCAACCTTGCTTCTGGTGGTGCAGCTGGTGCTTCCTCATTGCTATTTGTCTACTCTTTGGATTATGCCCGTACTCGTCTTGCCAATGATTCCAAGGCTGCAAAGAAGGGAGGTGAGAGGCAATTTAATGGTTTGATTGATGTGTACCGAAAGACCCTGAAATCTGATGGTATTGCTGGTCTTTACCGTGGATTCAACATCTCATGTGTTGGTATTATTGTATATCGTGGTTTATACTTTGGAATGTACGACTCTTTGAAGCCTGTGGTCTTGACGGGGTCGATGCAGGTTGGTATTTCTCTATACTGGATTTCTACTTGCAGGTTCATTTATTTATGATTGGATCCAAGGCTGTATTGTAGTTTTGATGAGGATTTTTATTTTCACTTTAGTTTTATTCTTTTCAAAACAAGTTTTCCGTTTCATTAGGCGAATCCATTGAGCAGGGAGGATAAGTTGTCTTTCTTCTCAAATGGGTATTTGTTTTGATTATATGCGCATCATGTGTAAAAATGTAAAATCCGCCCTCTAAAATGCACTAAAACTCCCTTTAACTAAATTTTCATCCTTAACCATCTATGCAAGGCATGGTTCCAATGATTTTTAACACAATGGATTATGTTATTTGATTCATTTAAGCTGTTTAATTTTTAAAAAGTTGCCAATATAATGAGATTTACCCGTCATGACAACAGGACAGTTTCTTCGCTAGCTTTGCTCTTGGTTGGCTCATCACAAATGGTGCTGGTCTTGCCTCCTATCCAATCGACACTGTCCGTAGAAGAATGATGATGACATCTGGTGAAGCCGTGAAGTACAAGAGCTCTCTGGATGCTTTCTCTCAAATCCTTAAGAATGAAGGTGCCAAATCTTTGTTCAAGGGTGCCGGTGCAAACATTCTTCGTGCAGTTGCTGGTGCCGGGGTGCTTGCAGGTTACGACAAACTTCAGATGATTGTCTTCGGTAAGAAATACGGCTCTGGAGGTGGTTAATGATCACCACTTTCTTTGGGATGAAGATGGTGATGAAAACTTTTTGTTTAGTTTGAAAATTAGACAATTTGAATAATTCAATTTCGAGGGTCTGAACCCAAACATTGTCTGTTCCCTCCTTTTTGGGGTGGGGGGTTGTTGCTGGAACCTTGTTATGGAAGGGGTTGCCTACTCTAGGACGGATCCTGCTATTGTTTTCATGAGACTTTGAATTTTAAGAAAATTCTATTAATTTAGTATGCTTTTGTAATTTTTGAGTGTTATATTCTCCAATGTTAAGTAGTTGTCATGAAATCTAAGATGGACCAAATTGTGTGTAAAAGAGCTGATGTGGCCCTTTTATTGAATTTATTTACATAAAAGTTGTGTTCGTCACTCAATTTCCCTTTCTAGGTTGATTTACAGGTTAGTCAAGCATGTTGAGATTGTGTTTAGCTTGGAGATAAGGGTATAGGACAAGGGACACAAACAAAATGGTATAAGAAAATTTTAAGACTAATTAATTATATTATATTTTAGTTCGAGTTCTTTGAAACTCAAAAAATTTAATATTTTTTTTAAAAAATTCGGTTCAAAATATTTGAATATGTTATTCGAAATATATTTATTTAATATATAATAATATTTTATTATTTTAATGTATGATATGATATTTTTTGGAAAAAAACACGCTTCATGTGAATTAAAATCTATCAAGTTAGATTCAATACGATCAAAATTTTCCCGTGGTACATAAATTTTGGGTTTTAGAATTCGATTATCAAAAAGAATTCGATTATCAACCAAATTGTAAATAGCAAGCTATCTAACAAGTGCGTCGTTCCGTTCACTGCTACAAGAAAAATGGGTAAGTGAAAGTGAGCCAACTCTGTTAAATTTCTCCAATGTAACTGAAACAGAAGCAATACATACACTTCACATAAAATCTTTTAACTCTGTACAAGATGAAACCCCAGATTTACATTTGCAGTGTGTTGCAACACAACCATACTTAAAATGAGGATTCTAAACTATACGCTAAGCTTCGGCCTGAAATCGGAGCCCATCAACCCCTTGGTGATATCATCCAAACATGCCATCCGTATACGTTCAGGTGTTGCCGGATTATCAAGAGGAAACCAATCGTTGCAACCAACTTCAGCTCTTGCAGAGATGATAGCGTCTTTTATTGCGAAAAAGACGGCTGAGGCAAGAAAGAATGGGGGCTCTCCCACTGCTTTTGAGGAGTGGATTGCCTTTACATTTGGAGCACCCTGGAATTTTTTTTTTTAATACATAAAAGTCTAAGTTGGTTCCCAACATAAATGAGCCATACTTGGCTTTCTAAATTGCATATTTTGTCCCGTAGTAATAGAGAGTCATTAGTAACGCTGCTATATTTTTTAGTCCTGTAAAAATAGTTCGACCGATATGATCCTTGTAGCTAGAATTTGTTGGTTTGGTTTACTTAGCCAGACCAAGCAACTTTATGGAGCTAGGGAACTCAACGGGTGAACACTAAATTTCTTGTGACTATTAATAGTCAAAGGAATTGAATATGCCTGACAGATATACATAGGGGGGACGAAAATGAAAGAAGCATACGGGGTATCCAACCAAAATGCAAAGCCTCCATATCTACAACAACAAAGAAACCAAGAAAACAACTTTGCCTTCCTTTTCTCCCAATAATTACTGAAGAAAAGAGTTCACATGATTTATCCACTTTCTTGGATATAATAAACACGTATAAACAGGATATGAAAACTTGAACCAGTTGAAATTAAGTATTAGCTTGTTTACCTTGAGGAGGGAGACGTTGAATTTAAACGGGATGTCATTAACTGAAGGAATTTTGTAGCTACCAGGTCCACACGTATACAGAAATCCCGGTGGTACCCATTTATGAGCAGGATCGCCCCATTTGAGCTCTTCCAATGCTACCCATCCAAGGCCTTGTATAAATGCTCCTTCAATCTTAAAAGAGTAGCAAGTCAAATCAGATAAAGAATGTTATTCACAAGAAATGAATACCAGATCGTGAGTGCTAATATTATATTAATCTACTAGCCATGATCATTCGCTAGAATATATTGATGCGATTGAAATGAAAGTCGTGGATCATTGTAAACTTCAAAATAAACGAGTTAAATGAAATATTAATAGGTATAGCATTTGGCAACACAGCAGATGGTTGATTCCACAATTTTTTGTAAGATAGGCTACACAAAGCGCTATGTACCATGGAAAACACTTCAATGCAGTGAAATAACATAGAGAATAATGATAATTGCTTAATCTTGTAAACAATCATTAACAAGAAACCACCTGTCCAATGTCAATAGCAGGATTGATAGAAAATCCAAGATCCAAAATCATGTCTGCTCGCCTCGTATGGAAGTCTCCGGTCAATGTGTCGATTTCCACTTCCGCAAAAGCAGCCCCATAAGTGAAGTAACGGAATGGAGACCCTTTACCCATCTTCCAATCATAGTTAATATCAGGTGTAATGTAAAATCCATGAGCAGAAAGGTCTATCCTCTCCATGTAGCATGCATAAGCAAGCTGATAATTGAAAGCATGCAACTCGTATCAGTGATCGACATAAATTGACTGTTCACTCAAACAGGATGTTTTGGACGAATGGCCATGAATATGAAAACCAGTGTGGAACATGTTTGGTTTTCTAAGATTGTTAGAAATGAATAAAAAAATAAAAATTTAGTGATAGAAACAGGCCGCTGAGGTGCAGATAAGCTTACCTCGGCAAACGAGCCAAAATTACGTTTTGATGCAATAGACTCCATTCGTTTTCTTATTTGCTCACATGCATCTAAAACTGCTGCACCGTACATGTCAGAACTTGCAGAAGCTGCTGTTGGTGATGCATTCGGAACCTGAGCACAGCCACACAAGTAGGCACCAGATATAATATAAGAATTATGACTCATATCAACACTAAAAAATATTAATGAACTGTTACCTTATCGGTACTTGTTTCGGATATAAATACAGAGCTGAGAGGAACGTTGAACGCTGATGCAGCAACCTGCGCGACTTTTGTATGCAGGCCTTGCCCCATCTCAACGCCACCGTGTGTGACTAATATGGTTCCATCTGTGTATACTTGAACAAGAGCACCTGCCTGTAAACCAAATAACAGAGGAGAAAGTATGTTTACTTTCCGGCTAATATGCACACGGAAGGAAGTGACTAATACACATAAAGCCAACATTTTGCAAGACATTCGGCTGAAAAAAGTTCTAAAATTTTCATCACTTACATTATCTGAGCTGACATTAAAAATTGAAAGGGCATAATATTTAAATCACCAACAGCACCGTCTACCTTAGGAAAAATGCGACACTCAAAATAGTTACCTGATTCATAAACTTAGCAGTGAAAGAGATGCCAAATTTTGTAGGTACAATGGCAATTCCACGCTTCTTCCATCGATTACAAAGATTGAACTGCTCAACTTCTTTGCGAGCAGCCGAAAAGTCGCAAGATTGCTTCAGTTCATTCCAGAGACTCTTCAAGGTAGAGTGTTCGATTTTTTGACCATAATGCAAGACTGATCCCTCACTCTGAAAATTGGCTTCCTGAAAACGGAAAAGCACAATGTAAATTGTAATACTTTACCAAATGCACGTGAAATACTATTATTTCATCAAGGGAACTCTATCCTACCCTAATTTCTTCCGGACATTTTTTAACCTCCATGGAAATTCTTTGGATCCAATTTTCAGCAATTATCATGCCTTGTGGACCGCCAAAGCCTCGAAAAGCTGTGTTACTGCTTAAATTAGTGAAGCAAACCTTTCCTCTAATCCTAACATTTGGTATCTCATATACATTGTCGGACGAGAACATAGCCCGTTCAAGGACAGCAAGAGACAGATCAAGTGAATTTCCGCCATTACTGAAGATTTCAAGATCCAAAGCAAGAATTTTTCCGGAATTCGTAAAGCCAACCTGCAAAACATCATTAGATCACTGATTTGTGTTCCTCAAGATTCTGAATTGATCATCCTCCGAATAATCACATCCATCCGTGCATGAGTTATTAATCACTTCAATGAAAATATAATGGTGTTTGCAGGATGAAAATTTCTCATGCTCAAAGCAATTTTAGGCTTAAATAATACCTTATACTTTCCAAGAAAGCTATGACGTTGTCCAGTTGTCATCATATCGACATCCCTGTCTAATGTTATCTTCACAGGACGATTCAATAAATACGATGGAATCGCGGCCACAGCAGCAAAGATGGCACACCTTGTTTCTTTCCCTCCAAATCCACCGCCAATTCTTTTGGTCTTGCATACGACCTTGGACATTGGAATCCCAAGAACACGGGAAACATATTTTTGGTGCTTCTGAGGGCACTGAAAAAAGAACAAAATCACAACTTTTGAACTTAATTTTGTTCACAAATCTTTGCAAGCATCCTATCATTGAAATGAAGGTATTTATAAGACCTAAAGATGGAATTTATGTTGCGTAGAATTAGAAAGTTACGACACACAACTTACTTGAGTAGATGAAATCATATGAATCTCGTTCCCCCCATCCATCGTCCATATTAAAGTGCAATTTGGCTCCAAGTAGAAATGTTCCTGCCCACCGACCTGAACTTCTCCCTCTATAATCTTATCACATGCACCCGACAGGAAGCAGTGTTCCACATCCCCTTTCCTCATATATCTTTCGGTATCAGGATGGAAACTATCAGACAAGATGGCATCTTTTATGCATAAAACTGCAGGTAATTCTTCATATTGAACAATAACTTTACGAGCGGCATGTTTTGCATTTTCATGCGTATCGGCAACAACTACACCAATAATCTGCAAGATACCAGTTTAGAAAGATTTTAGCACGACAAATTTAGTTTCTTCAAATTAGTCAACCAGCGTACACCTAAATTTTAGAGAACTGTTAGCTAAAGAAAAATTCAGAGAAAATAAAGTTTACCTGACCCACACAAGTTACGACTTCTGAAGCAAACAGCTCTTCATCTGTAATAATAGGCCCAACCATATTATTCCCTGGCACATCTGAGGCAAAAAAAATTCCTGCAAACCCTGGTGAAGACTTGGCTGCTGAATCATCTACTGAAAGTATACGAGCATGAGGCTTTTTACTCAATATTAAAGCAGCATGTAAGCTATTGGGAGGTATGGGAGCATCATCTGTATATTCTGCCTCACCAGTAACCTGAGAAATGTCAAATCATCAGTGAAATTACATGGTAATAGTTACTGGCGGTCTCACCACATCTTAATACATTAACGACACGTTTACGTGCAAACCTGAAGTCTCGATGACAGATGTACTTCAGGAGCACCAACAGAACTCCCACGCTTTACAATCTCGTATTCCTGAGATCCCATAACCGAAGGATGGTGAAATGATTTTATTGCTGAAAGATGAGTTATTGGTACAGCTTCATCAAAGGATGCCTGTCCATCCATTTGATGACAAACCCACAAGAAAAACTTGAAGAAGAAGCTCAAGGTCAGGGATTTTCTAAACTCCACCATTCCCCCTGGGGCATCTTCTTTCAGCACAACTTCCTTCTCTAGGACTCTCAATGCACTCTGCAGCAGTTCTTGGTCCCAACGCTTTCCGATCAAAAAGTTCTTTGTCTGATTTGCAGAAAAAGAAAACGGGGCAACCCCCCCATAAGCAATAGAGGCGTCAGAAACCACCCATTTTTTATCCTTCTCTTCAAGACAAACACGCATTCCAGCATTAACAATAGCAATGTCATCGTCTCTCCTGTGAGATTGCTTAAATTCTTTTACATATTCATGCTCAGTGTTCCATGGGAGAAAAACAGAGAGAAGGATCTCATCTGTGGCAAGGTCTACTTTACGATAACCAAGAAAAAACTTTTCAGCCTCACATTTCCGCATATTTCCTTTACTATCAGATATGCAGAACTTTGCTCTAGCAGCCATCCATAGAGGGTTCAGGTCAGATATAGGACTGGCAGTGCAAATATTTCCTCCCACAGATGCAACATTTCTTATCTGTGTCCCAGCGAACCATTTAAGTAGTTCAAGGATAGATCTACAAGATGAAGTTTGAAAAGTAGCATGTTGGTCTACAACTATTTTAAGTACTTTTGCAAGTTCTGAAAGTTTGATTGCTGCACCTATCTCCAAACCATCATCTTTTACAGTCAATTGATTAAGTTCAGGAATATGAGCAACATGGATCAAGACAGGATAGTGGAAACTTTTAAGTCTCGTCTCAATACCAACCTCTGTGTTACCCACAACCAACTTCGCGTCCGGATATCGGGCCTTTATATCAAATATACCTTGAAGCTTTAAGGGACGATACCACCTAAGTCCATTTGAACCAGTTAAACTTAAAAAAGTCGATTTTCTCATTAGAAGTTCCGGTGGAAAGATGAGCTCTTTGTCACTGTATGCAGTTCCATCGACCTCATTGTAAGAAACTGGCTTCAAAACCTCTGGACTTACTTCGCAATCCTTGCTATTCGGCCGGCATGAACAAAGCTTACCAGTTGAAGGACAAACAAACTCGCCATTCGAAAGGCTAGAAGATCCATTGGTGTACAATGCATCATTCGTTCTGGAGAATACACGAAAAGCATCTATTATTGGTCGATAACCCGTACATCGACATAAATTTCCTGCAAGGTGTTCTTCAATGTCCTCTTTGGTGGGTGATATTTTAGAGGATCGTAGTAAGGCATACATGGACATGATAAAACCCGGGGTGCAAAAACCACATTGTGAACCATGTGCACGTGCTAATGATTCCTGCAATATTGTGTTTTAGAATAAATAAGAACAAAAAATGAACACCACCAAAATTAATAGAAACCCCATTAAACATTTCGGGAGATTATGTGGGAGCGTGCACTTTAAACAACAAGAAAATAATCATAATAATTTGAACGGAAAAGGTCTTGGAACAAATTGACAAAATTTAAGATATAATTGATATGTGTCGCTTTTACGTGTTTTATTGCAGTTGTTTTGTATGTGTTTGCATTGTGCGTGTATGCATTTCATCTACATTTTGTTCATTTTAGAAATATCATATGCATATGATCGCGGCTCACTCGTACTTGATGAATTTGCAAGCGAAATGGCCGGGAAACTAAAATAGGGGGAAAAGTATCAAAGCTAGAAGAAAAAGATGAGAATTTGGAAGAATTGTTGGCGCTCGAGCGGTAGAATCTTACTGTTCGAGCGCGAAGAGTGATTTCCCCAACATGGAGACAGAATGGTTGGCGCTCGGGCGGTATAATTTGATCGCTCGGGCGGGATTTATGTTATCTGAAAGAAGCAAGACAGAATGGTTGGCGCTCGGGCGGTAAAATCTTACCGTTCGAACGGGGTTCATATTTGGAAAAGTCTATGCGCGTGATTTCTTTCCATCCGGGCGAGGCTTACCAATTTTGGGGAGGAAAGGGGAATATGAGCAAGATTAGGGTAAGGAAAAGAGAACTTTTTCAGCAGCCATTGAAGCTTGGAGGAGATGATTTGCTTGGAGTTGAATAATTTCAAGATTTCCGAGCACCGTCTTCTCGTTTTTATCAAGTCTAGTATTCTAGTTTAGCACTTCTAGTTTAAACATTGTTTTGCATACTTTTATCATGAATTCTAAGAGCTAACTTTTCATATTTGTTGGGATTTAAGGGGATCCCACCCCAAAACTGTGGTTTTAGTTAACTCTCAACTTTTGATTTATTCTTGATAATGTTATTTTTTTCATGCATTATTGAAGCATATCTAACTTTAATAATTTCATATTGCGAGTGAGTTCGAGAGAATAGCTTGTGATAGGAGCGAGTAGCATAGTCCGTGGATTTACAATTTGCATAGAAATATGAAATCGGATACACGTTAATAGTCATAGTCCAATATGTCGAAAGCTAGGGGATTTCATGGAGCGACAAACAATTCATCTTTGATAAATAATTAAAGAGATTTAATTACTTCACTGGGTTGAATTTGTTTGATATAACTCGAGAGGGCGTGTTCAATTGGTTAGGAAATCCTGTCAAAAGCGTGGATCATTGTCGAATCGAATTAATTAAATTAACGAGGGGTGGGTGAACCAAGATTCCCAACAAATTCATTTTTCATTGAATCCTTAATTAATCATCTTAGTTTGTTCATTTCATCATCTAATCCTTGAATCACTTAGTTAATTGTTTATTTAATCATTCTAGGAGTAAGGAATCACTCAAATCATCATTGCTAAAAGTTTAATAGTTGGAAATAATAATTGTTTAATACAGTCTCTGGAGGAATGATACTCGTACTCGTGTACACTGTATTATTACTTGACATCTTACACTTACAATTATATCGAACTTGAATTTTATTGACTTTTTATCGGGATTTCACAGTGTAAGTTTTGCTCGATCAATAATTACACACCATATTGTGTTAGTACAGAAACTGGAACATTTCTTTGTCAACAGTACCATATCAAAATAGCATATTGGTGCGGTCATGTTTAAATAGGAAATCCCAACTAATCAAGGAGAATCCTAACTGAGTGAGTTACTTCACTATCACTTCCAAAATTTAGTCATAAATCCTAAAAATCAAAGTCGAGAGGCCGATCACAAAATCTATCCTTTCCACCAAATAGCAAATACATTTGCTAATGGAACTTAAAAATTACATATAAATTATCAAAGCAAACCTAACCACTCAATATTATAATTCAGTTGGGAGGCCATTAGATTGGGCCATTTACTCCGCATTCTATAAAAATGAAAGAGTCTACCTGAATTGGATGCAACCCATATCTGCGATTCCCAACACCCTCAACTGTAATCACATGCATCCCTTCGACAGAATATAAAGGAGCCAAACATGCATTCACTGAAAGATGCCTGAAAGAACGGTTCAAAGTGTGGGAAAAAATCATTTCCATTGCTGAATTAAGAACAGAACAAACCGTAAATTGCGCAACTGAGTAACAGAAACAAAGGAAATAATTATAGAGAAGAGCTAGAATAACACTGAGGTAAATTTGGAACTCCAACCAAAGCAAATCTATAATAAGCCACTTGACCTAGGATACTGTTAACCAATTAATCTAATATCTCTCCGTGGTTTTATTTTTCGAACGATAAAAAATCTATATTTAAAAATTTACATGTAAATTAAGTAGCATGTTTCGAAAAGGAGACATAGTACATTGCCGGATATGAGACTTACACATATTTCTTAGTATTTTGATCAAAATAAGATACCATTACAGTGCATGCCCCGCAACCACCCTCACCACATCCAAGTTTCGTACCGGTCAGACCTATACCTGCATTAAGGATGAAAATACAAGAAGATAAATAGTTACCACTAAGCAAATAAAAGAATCAGCTACGCTGGATCAAATATGGCGTTATATCCAACACAAACAATCAAAGAAATTACACCCATCATGAAGCTTCAATCTGAAGCAAATCAAACACTAATCAAATCAACTCGAACAAAGTTTATAAAATCTCCTTCAAATCTCACACCAGAAACAAGAACAAGCAAACTAATCCCTTTGCAAGTAAATTCAAGAAAATCAATCTTTCTCCGAATATGTTACACGTTAAGGCGGAGACAGGATTTCTGCGTGGAAGCGAAACAAAAAGCTCTAAAATCCAAAAAACTAAAGCCAACTCGAAAAAAATCAGTGGCGAAATCATGCTGTCCCGACTTCATAAATAAAAATATAAAATGGCGAGGCGATCGGGCCAAGCTCCACCACTGCTTAAACGCACCTCTAAGATATTCAAGAAGAGTTAAATGGGCCAAGCCGTCGGGCAAAACTCGACGGACCCCATTAACGAATAGAATCGCTTCCTTATCTTCAGATTCTTCTTCGATCGCCAACTCGTACCCCTTCGTCAAAGATCCCATCTTTAACTCTCTCTCTCCTCACCTCCCCTCCCCTCGAATTGTCCCAAAAAACATGGAAATATGTTATTATCTCGTGTACGTTTGTTCGTGACGGATCAAATTTTTTCATATATATGTAATAAAAATAATAATTTTTTATAGATAATTTAAATAAAATACCTAACAAAATTGACTTTAAATTATTTTACATAAAATTTTATGAATCTATATATATAATCTATACTTTTATACTATATTATTAAATATGAGATCCTTAGAGTAACTAATTTGTGGTGTCATAGTTTGTTTTAATAATTATATATATTATTAAAATATTAAAATTTTAATGCAAATTACATGTAGTTTTTTAATGCAAAATCACATATAGTTTAGCGGATAGAGTCTTGCTTTCCTACTATCTCAAGTTGTAGGTTCAATTCCTACTTTCGTTTTTCCCCTTTGTTTTCTTTTTTTTTTATTTTTTTAAATTCATATATCAAAATTAAAATGTAGTTCTTCACTATTTCCTATAACAACATTTTGATCATCATTTAAATAAACCAAATGACTTATAAAAAAATATTATACAAGCATGCAACGCTTGCGTCGGTGTACTAGTATATTATTAACTTTGAGATCTTTAGAGTGAATAATTTTTGGTGTTATGGTCTGTTTTAATAATTATATTATATATATTAATAAAGTGTTAAAAATTTGATGTAACTCACATGTAGTTTAGTAGATAGAGCCTTGCTTTTTTAAGAAAGGTTCAATTCTTATTTTGGTATTTTTTTTCTCTTTTTTTCTATTTTTTTAATTCATATATCAAAATTACCGTGCAGTCTCTCGCTATTTCTTATAATTACATTTTAATTCTCGTTCAAATATAAACCAAATGAATTATAAAAAATATAGTACAAGCACGCAACTCGTGTATCATATACTAGTATTTATTATTTAACACAATATATGATTATTTTTAATTAATATAGAAATCGAACCAAATATTTAATGAAATGCAAAAACTTGTGTGAGACGGTCTAACAGGTCGTATTTTGTGAGACAGATATCTTATTTGGGTCATCCATGAAAAAATATATTTTTTATGCAAAGAGTATTACTTTTTATTGTGAATATCGGTAGGGTTGACCCGTCTCACAGATAAAGATTCGTGAGACCGTCTCACAAGATATCTCCTTTTAATGAAATAAGAATATTATCATTTGCACTCAGTTGTGTCTTTTTTATGCTTTAATTTAATACATTTAACTTTTCTCTCTCTTTTGTTTCGATCAGCCAAATCCAATTCGACATCTCTATATGGCCGATCAAATCAACATCTCTACTCCTAAAAACATCATCATATAATATAATTAATCATACAACACTAATATTATATATATATATATATATATAATTTTTTAATAAGTCGTATTAAAAATAATTTTTAGAAAGAAAAGAAAGTGTAGGAGAGGACAAATGGGGAATGGTAAGAGCAACGTGGCAGTGAGTCTACCATGATTTAGAGGGCCCACTGATACGTGGGGACCACTGCACACGCCACGCGTCGTCCCATTGCAGTGCGTGTCATATGGTCTTTGGAATTTTGTAATCCATTCATGATAAACTCACCCTTAACAACCGCACAGTAAAATTTTTATTTATTTTTTTTAAAAAAAATTGATTTGTATTTTAATGTTTTTGTTTAAAAAAAGGTCAAACAAGCAATAAATCGCTAACAAGAAAAATATAAAATCACAATTAAATTTTTTTATGAAATATTTGGTTCAAACAACTATTTGAATATTTTTAACTATAAAAATTTGTCATAAAAAAAATTTCATAACACATATTTATTTTTAAAACAATTTTAAAATTTGTGTAAAAATATTTTTTTATAAAAATGTTTATAAATACTTGTCCAAACTAATCACGTAAACTCCGATTTTGATTTCTATTCCATTTTTTATGTCAAAAATATTATTTTTGATTGTAATATAGACATAGTTGACATGTCTCACGAATAAAAATTCATGAAATTTTCTCACAAAATATATATTTGTTATATTATTTGACATAAGATTCATATGATAATTATCTCTGATCTCATTATAAACAAAAAAAAAACTATATTTGAGCTCTAAAATTTAATAAAAAAAATTTCGTAAAAATTTCTTTATTTTTATGAGATAAAGAATTAAAAAAATTTAAAACTGGGAAGGAAAATATTACTCCAACACTGTTATATCTTACATAAAAGTTTATTTTATGAATAGTTTTTAACTTATTTCAATATTAATATATATGCATGTATAAATTATCAAAGATTATTATTATACATTTGATGGTTATAATCCGATTTGATTAATCGCCTCAATTTTAGTATATATTTAATAAGTTGGATGCTTGATTTAATAAAATATATTGTATTATATTTATATTCATCGTTATTCTAAAATTTAAATTTCTCCTTTTCTTAGCTCAGTTTGTTTTGAAAATAGCATATCGACTGGAAATCTTGCGTAACTGTATGTCTTTAGGCTATATGTCTCCGAGAACAGGCTCGATAAGTCTAACAATATCAAGTATCATAATCATATCTATCCAATTAATATATTAATGAATTTTAAATATATAAAATATGAAGTTTATATATAAATTTATTTTTTAAAATTTTTTAAAATTTATGTAAAAAATAAACAAGACGTAAAGAATTTAATTTCAGAAAAATTATATTATTTAATATAAAAATATACGACAAAATTGAGGTTGGTGTCGGATCGTATGCATTTTGGGTGGTGAGAATATCAAAACTCAGCAACGCTGAGATCTCCCTCTCCCCCCAAATGAGCAATTCGCATTCAATATCTCTTTAATTTTTACTCTTCAGCTCTCCTCGGATATCAATTGTCCCTGAATTCTCTCTTCAAAGCAATCTCAAATCACCCCCTAAATTACAGGGCTTGTTTGAATCCTAACCAGTCATCTCTGGTAAAGGTCCATATTTACCCAGCTCCTCTGTTTTGTTTACTGCATGAGGAGTACCTAGTGTTGGTGTGTGTGGTATTGCATGGTTATTATTTTGCATATGATTGCGTTTCTGATTTGGGTTTTTGATTTTCTGTTGGGTTGATCATTTTGAATGTGTGATTAGAGTGATTCGATTGTTGTTTGGTTTGGTTTTTCTTTCCTTGGGTTTTGTGATGTGGTGAGAAAGATTAGTTTTTGGAGTGGTTTGGTTTTAAAGTTGAATTTTACTGAACTGAAGTCGGACTATTTCCCTGAAGGTCAGCGGTGGCGGCCCCGGATTTAAATTGGGAGGCAAACCTTGAATAAAAATGGCCCCGATTTTTTTTCCCCTTTGGTTCCAGGGGTTTGGGCCATTCGATTGATCTTGTGCTATATGAGATAGATGGACTAATTGGCACTTAGATGATAAAATTTACATGTGACCAGCCTGTGCATGTTTCCCGATCCAATTAAAACGAGGCATCTTGAAGTTTATCCTTGTTGCCTGGAATGCATCCCTCTTCGCCATCAGCAGTTTCATCCCTGAGGGTGAGTTTCTTGTTGGGTAAAGTAAAGTAACCAAGAAATTGGCGTAGAAAAAGGGAGAGAAGGATTTTTTGCATTGCATGAGCTCGAACTTTGGGGAAAGACAGAAAAATTTTAGTTTTATAGTCTCTCCAGTACATCAGGAAATGTATGATGATGACGTTGAAACTTTTCAGTGTATTCAGCTAGTACAGTGTGCTGGTGCATTCTTGAGTTTAAGTACAGTGTCATCATCAATAAGTGAGATTAATGGATTAAGCATTTGTTAGGCTTCGGGCATAATAAAGGTTCTTGGATTAAACAATTGTTAGGCTTGAGGCATTTATAAATTATGTCTTTGTGTTTGATACTTTTTCATGTTGCCTTCTCTAAGCCCTCTTTGCTCGCTGGAAGCATATTATCATGATCATTTCATGACAAACAAATTTTTCTTCGAGGAGAATCTCTAAATGCCCTTTTTTCTTTGCTAAACTGGTTTTTGTCCTCTGATTGCATAAAATAGAATGGCCAATGAATGGGAATTTTGCATTTTCTGTGATAACTTTTTCTTCTTTCTGTATCGTATTAAATTCTCAGAAGAAAGCATCCGTGATAAAGTATCGAACTTCATGTCGTAATTCGGATTAATTTTATTTTAATTTGGTTATAACTGAAATTAGTAATTCCATATCAGGAATCATGTAAATTGAATCAATGCCTGTGTATGAACTTTTGGAGAGGAAACATTATATGCTAATTGTAACTGGCTGGCACGGTTATTTATCAACAAATTGTGGCATGGTTATGAGGCTATATTTGTTGGTTTAAGTATGTCTGATCAGGAGTATGGCATCACTTGTTAATTTTTATGGATGCTTTTTGTGCTTAGTAAATAGTAAATATCCAACAACGAAAAAGGTTTTGCTATTCTGAGCATCTATTACTGTTTCTTCCCCATTAAAGTTTAGGCTGCATGCTTGGAAAATTTCCCCCCACTTGGACTGACTGGGCTTTGTCTGGCTTATATTCGGTTTATGTAAGGATTCAGTGGAGTTCTCGGACAAATTGGGAGAGCATGCAACCTAAGTCTAAGGGTGCTAATCAAGTAGAATCTAAGCTGTGTAACATTACCAATTCCAATATATGCTCAGAACCATGGTGGAATAATGGTGGAAATACTTCCTTTTCTCCTGCCATGATGCGGGATAAAGCATCAGACTCGTCATCCCGGGAAAAATCTGCAGATGGCCACTCACGATCTGAGGGTGGAATAAATGAGGAAGATGATGATGCGGTCAAACATTCACCAAGTGTTATACCAGGTAGCTTCAATAAGCCAGTAACTCATATGAAAATATTCCTTTGATCAATACCACATGGACGTTTATGAGTGCAATACTAATGATCACGTCTGTCACTATCAGATACGAATTATAGGCACGTGGAGAATCTTCAGCAAGTTGCGCCAAGCTTGCATCAGGGAAATGATGGGAGCCTCGCACAGCTTCCCCAACAGTTTGAGCTTGTTGGACACTCAATTGTAAGATTGTCACAATCAGAAATATTGAATTTAAAAAATTGCTATCAGAAATATTAAACTACAAATGTTGCCATCTAGATACATTGAAGTTCAAAATTGGCTGTTTGAAATAATTATATTGGCTGGTGACCGCCGATGGTCACGGCAGCAATATTGAAGTTCGTCTTTGTAATTCAGAAATCTATTTTATTTTGTTTAACAACCCCTTTCAGGGCTGTGCTTCAAATCCTTACGATCCTTATTATGGAGGAATGGTGGCAGCTTATGGGCAGCCTTTGGTATGTGCATGAACTGATAGTTGTTCTGCTTTTCATTGTTAAATCTTGTGAGGAGACAAACACTTGATATGATTTTGATTTTTATCCTATCGAACGACATTCCATTTTGTGCATTCAAAAAATTAACTTCTGTGGGTTGGAGTGCTACTTTTAAAGGAAGAAATATGAATGCGTTCATTGGAACCAATTACCCATTTTAAAATTTTGCTATTCATGGTTCTGAGAATTCCTTTTTTGATCAGGTTCCTTATTTATGTGACATCCATAATACAAGGATGGCGCTGCCCTTGGAAATGACAGAGGAGCCTGTTTATGTGAATGCCAAGCAGTACCACGGTATTATGCGAAGACGACAGTCACGTGCTAAAGCAGAGCTTGAAAAGAAGATGATTAAATCTCGCAAGGTAACTTTTTTGGTTCCCCAGATAAACCTCTAGTAGAATCTATCTTTGGTCATGAGAAAAGGCTTGTTCTAAAAACTTTTATTGACAAACTTTTCTTTTAACCGACAGCCTTATCTTCACGAGTCCCGACATCAACATGCCTTGAGGAGGGAAAGAGGCTCTGGTGGGCGTTTTGCTAAAAAGTCAAATGCTGATACATCCAAGGGAACAGACACTGGCTTGGCCACCACTTCACGATCAATCAGTTCATCAAGTTCCGATCCTTTTTTCTCGGAGTCTTGTCGATTAAAAGCACCTGAGTCTCTGCAGAAGCCAGCATATCAGGCTAATTCTGGTGAGGTTAGGGAACGTCCCCAGTCAACTGTTAGGACATATCCCATCTAATTATGCACTTTTTGTGTACTTGGACTCCGTGGTAAGAAGGTTGGTTTGGTTTTAAGGAAGCATAAATCTTGGCTTCTAGGCTGGGCGGCAATTCATTCTTGGCTGTTTTATTTACGTTGTGGAAGGGAGGAATGCTGGGATTTTCTTAGCTTCTTTCAGTGTACAAATGACTAGAAACGTAGTCTGAATAGGAGAGATCCTTGTGTAAAGTTTGTAGTAGGAGAGAACAGTGTTTTGTTGCGTTTGTTACATTTTGAAGTGTTGTTTGCATCAACTGCAAATCCTTTATGTTTCTTTATTAACTATTTTCATAATTATGAGAGGACAATTATGTATCTTACAGGGCTGTCTTTGACGGTTTCTCTAAATTCAAACCGAATTGTCATGTACAGTTTGAACTGTTGGATGATTTTTTTAATAAAGAGAGTAGACTTGCAAGTAAAACAGTATAATAAATCAAAAAAATTAATTGAACATAAAAATATTAAATAAACTTTAGAATGTCTTTCAAATAAAAAATACAGTACAAATTATAAAAAATAAAATTAGGTAAAATATATCTTATTGTTAGATTTTACTTCATCAGTTTATTTTTTACTATATTAATTCTTATTTTGTAGCATTAATATTATCATTGTTATCGGATAAATTTTCCTTGCTTCTCTTGAATAAATATTTAGTTTTTTTTAAGCTTGGGAGATGAAGTTTACTAAAATTGAATTTCAATAGACATTAGTCGGGCGATCAACAGCTAGCACTCAAATGACGACTAACCATCGCTAGACAGATTTCACAATAGCAATATAATAAAATGAAATTTAGTGTTTTAATTCAATCCAATAAATCAATCGTATTTTTTGTTGAACTGTGATTAACATCCTACAAAAAAATTTACTTTTCAATTTATAATTGAACTTGTAAATTAAAAGTTTTAAAAAAAATCCCAAAAATAATCAAATAATAACAAATATTCTGCCGCCTAGGCTGGCCGACTAACACTTTTTCGGTGCGGTCGGCCAGAAAGTAGGCAGGTTTTGGAACACTGTGAAGTGTAAGTAGGTTGTCTTGACAATAAATAGAACATCACGTTGATTTTAAAGCTACAGTTTACAAAGTCATACACAAGGTTCACAGCAAAAAAAAAAAAGCTGCCTCAAAAAAGCATAGATGGACAGATAGAGCTGTAATTTTGTGAATAAATTGTCATGTCCTATGGTTTGCTACATATTCTTGTACCATGTAGCATTCAATATGTTTCATCTATCATTTCCCCCTCATCTTCTACTTGGGTTTCTTCCTCTCTATTTTCGCCTCGATCCGTTTCTGCAGTGCTATCATCAGTGTTGTTCTGGGAATTAGTCACGTTAAACAAGGTTTGCTTCTCCATCATACCCGAGAGCGCAAGGCTAGGGGACCACTCAAGAACGTCATCTATTATGTTGTAAACACGTTTCTGGTACCTGCAGGAATGAAACACGAGTTCAGCCCGTAAATTTGTGAAGTCCAGATAGCTTCTCACAAGGTCCAGTCAAGTAGCTTCTACACAAAATGACGGCGACGGATGAAAAAAATTGTTCCACTTAATAATGCTACCCATTCTAGTTTCAGCATCCTTCTGGACCATTGACAACAATCAAGCCGCAGCTCAAAATGCTTAACATACCATAGAGCACATGATAAATTCATAAATGAAGACTGTAAACCACCATTAACAGATAAACGCCAAAGGTCCGATAATAAGTTTTCTAGTGTAATTGATGTCTCTTCTGTACTCTGTGCATTTACGAAGAGAATTAAAAAATTTTGTCCCATGAATTTATACGTGACCAAGAAATTTATATAAATTATATCATCCTACACTTAATCCATTCTGTTATTCAAACGCTGGTTGGCTATGTTCATGAGGAATACGCATACCTAGCTCTAGCGGCTTCGTCAGGTGCATGATGCCTCAATAGTAGAATGACCAGCACAGCTACTACTGCATAAAATAACCTCGCTGTCCACTTTGGACGCTCGCCCTCATCTTTCTTGGGCCAAAACTGGAACAATTCCTTGAGCGTTGCTTCCTCTGCAAGAATGTTAGGGAAGAACCAAACATGCTTTCCAAGAATAATCCATAGAGCTCCAAAGATGAGGGATCTCACTGCATTAAAGAGAAACCTTAGAAGTCTGATGACAGTGAACTAACTAGCAGTTGCTCTCAAATTTGACAACATACATAAATGAAGTGTACCGATGTGAGATAAAAAGAGCAGTATAGTCGGTGATTTGCGTAACACCACAAAGTTAACATTGAAACATATATTGCTAGAGGAAATTCCACATAACCACCTACAAAAAATTTCCCCGAGTTTTACGGCACTAGCATTTAAAATAAACGGATGGGATAGCAGGCCAACAAGGTCCCTGAAAATGCCTTCAAAGAATAATTTTGCTAAAGCAAAGAATATCAATAACAGTTGACATCAATCTCCAAACTAAATTGCTCGCAGTAACCTTCTGGTGCCCACTTATCTGTACACTAATAACCATTCTAACTAGGACTTAGAAGTAAGCCACACGACCGAAAGCAGTGGAGGAAAAATATATTATTTGCTATAAACACCAGCTTAATAGCCAAAGTAATCTCGTTTGGACACGGCAACAAAATTTAACAAAGAACACCACTATTATAAGCTCTCGATTCAGAGCACCACAATCTCCTTCTTTGAAAAAATTATCAGCAACAGAAACTCGTAACCACATCTTAAGTCAGGATATTCAGAAATCTTTAGTTTCAATCAACACTGTTTTTTCACTGGGGATAACTTTCAGCTATTAACTTCTACATCGTTGATCATTTGGAACAAAATTTGAATATTTCAAAAACTTCAATCCAACAAATATCATTACTTCTCATCACAGTTCACAGAGCAATTGAAAATAAAAATGCAAGAAAATAAACTAAAATAGGAAAACACCAGAACAAATGGACGTACCTAAAAGCAGGCAACATATAAGCAGCAGGACACCTGCGCACAAGTAGAGAATGAGCAGCTTAACTTGGTGGGGATACACAGGAAACAAGCAGATGGCTAGAGTCAAAACAGGCCAGGAAAATGAGAGAAGCGTCTGCCACAACGGCCTTCGATTAACAAAAGTCCACGCAAAAAAAGTATCATTATCGGAAAACACTTGATCCTGCAAGGCGTGATGATAATGGACGGAAAATTAGGAATCCATTCAAATAACAAAATATTCTCAACACATGGACCAAGTGAATCATTACCGCAAACAAAATGGGTAAAGATAAGGGGAAAAACATGGAGGCAAGGCATCACTTGTACCAATAAAGGAAAAATTTTGGCTCATCTGTTCACATTATGCAAAAGAATTAAGAAAAGTTCTTTTGAATTTTACAAGAAAATCTTGGCACCCCGTTTAAATCAGCTGCTGGCACTTGGAATCCCATTTTTCCACAACAGAACCAAGAACATGACGAAATTTCTGAAATAAAATTCCAGAAATGACAAACAGACATAACAAAATTAATGTAAGATTCTCCAATAACTCCATCCCTCACTCACGCATCGATCATTAATTTAACTAAAAGTTAGTATTTTTTGTCAATGTGTTGTAACATCACCACAAGTTTTTACAGTTCTACAAGAGCTGTGCACATGCTAAGATGATTTCACCCACAAAACAATAAATACCTTGAATTATATTCATTTTATTCTTAGTTGTCAAAATAAGAGGGAAGCTTTTCGATCCACACTATGAGCTAAGGAAAATTAGGAAAATGATAACCTAAGCAAAAATGCATAAACTCACAAGAAAAAGTTTCTCCTTTATCATCACCATTATTATAATTATTATTTTTGAAGGAAAACTAAAACTGAACTTACACCAAATATCTCCAAATGGGCTGGCCAAGTTGATAGTTTTCTTCTCCCAGGCCTAACAATTTTGACAACACGATCACACCTCACAATAAGGTTCTTACTCAGAAGTATGTTGGCAATATCTTCAATCTCCAAATCCTTGTCTGATTCAAGTACATCTTTGAGTTCTGAATGATTTCTCAAAAAGCTAACAAAATCTTTTCCTCTAAAATATTCAACTCGGGACTCTTGTAAAACGGCCCACCTAGATCCCAGTTCCTTGTGATTTCGAACTTTCTCAGCAAAAATCTGAAACACGTCCTTTTTTGCAGCTTGCTTCTGAAATTTAAGAACAAATAAATTTCATTTCTCAGAAATATCACAACATGGAGTGGCGTCCACACATAAAAGTGTAAAATGAGATGCAGAAATTAAACAATAATCTAGTAAATTACATTCATTTTCCCATAAACCCACCATCTTTTCACATAAATCTTCAAAATACCACACATAACCGTGCATTTCAAACCCCCATGAACAATAAAATTCCACAGTTTCTTATAAACATATTCATGCGTAATTTTCTCACTAGCATCCCATATTTCAAAGAAATCAAAGAGAATCACAAAACGCCAAAATTCCACGAAACATTACCGGAACATAAACAGATACGAAACGTTATTATACTAAAAGAATGCATGATCACAAATCCGTATACATTTAAAAATTAACAAACCCTAGGAGGAGTGTCGGTGGCGGAGTCTCCGTACGAACGCCGTGCCCGCTTTTTATCTCCGGCGCCTCCACCGCCTCCGCCCGATTTCTTCATTTTTTTACCTCAGTTTTTTCTTCTTTTCATTTATAATAATATAATAATTTTAATTTTAATATTAATTACAGACCATAACAAGAAATAGTAGGCAGACTGGGCTTTAAGTAAAGCCCAAATTGTTGAATGTTAGGTCGGCCCAAACAATATAATAATTCGATAATATTATTTTATTCCAGATGAGACAAGCGACTCAGCATATGGTCTTTATCTTCACCATCGGACTTTACTTGTTCAAATCCGTTTATTCGACAAGCGTGATTTATAAGTTATTGTTTTAGTTCGAAAATTTATTCTACCAAAATGCAGCGACTGCGCGTACCATGTAAAAAAAATGCATTTTTGGGAAGAAAAAATAATATTAATAATAATTTATTAAAAGCGTAAGTAATTGTGTAATTGTTTAAGCGCATAAATTTAATTTATTAAAAAGGTTATTCAATTTTAGGAAGAAAAATAATTAATTTTGAAACTTCAGAATTTTGGGTGCGCCAATGTGAGAAAGACAAGCTTTCGACATAATCCAGTTAAGACAAACACACGTGTTCTATATTTTTTTGTTTTTTTTTTATTAAATTTGTCAAAGTTGTTTGTTGTTATCTATAACTCTAATTGCTCGTACCATAAAAAAATTGGTTATAAGTTATAACTTGCTTAGTGATTCATATGTTGCTAGGGATTTCTCCAATCTTCTTCATGAGATGTATAACCTCAAGGTAATATGACTCGTGAATATATGTAAAGTTGAGATAAGAGAGAACTCTTTGTCATTAAGACGAATTTGTCTTACACTTGGTGCTCAAGTGATACAACAATCGTCTCACAAAATAATTATTAATCTTGATCGTGTATTTACAGATATAAATACGTATGAACATGTTGTTTCATCCAAAAGTCATATAAAAATCATCGACGGACACCATTGGGATGCAAAACATCATGAAAAACTTGCAACTCTCGTCAAATAGTGCTGCTAGAAGACTAGGCTCCTCTCCCACGGCCCTACAGAAATCCAGGGCACAGAGGTGGTGCTTAGGCGCCTCCTCTACACAAACACAGAAGGTGTTTAAGTGCCTCCTCAACGTCCTGGATCGTTAGGTGCATCAGCGCCTCCCCTGATGCATGAAACAAACGTTTGAGTTTTTCCTTCATTTTTTTTCCTTAATTTTCATTCATTAAGTCTTAAAACATTCCTACAATCCCCATATTAATGAAATTAATGCATTAATACATGTGGTGTCGAAAGAGAGTTTACACGAAAAATCATCGCATTAAAAAAGGTAATTTTTGCTTTGAACATTCCTTAGTAAAGTACTATCGGATTTACTAGGTTACGAAGTAAACATGATGTCTTGAACTTCTTTGCGGTTTGTGTAAAACCATACAATAATACCTATACGATAACTTTCTTCCATTTATATTTGGTTTTATCAGTTGCGTCCATTTTGTCCATGAAACACATTTTGGCTTTATAAGTGTTTCTTTGAGATGGTACATCTTCACACTTATATAGGTAGTTTTCTTCTAAAAATATCATACCATACCACACCTTTAAAAGCAAATGAATCATTAAAAGTAAAATATTTATCCTCACTACATTGGCAGAAAACAACGCCTCCCATCCTAGGAATGATAAGTGAGTGATTATCAAGTCCTAGCACAAGTTCTCATAATTTAGTTATCTCATTGAACTAAGATCTTGTGATATCTAATCAACAAAGTTGGTTGCCACTATGAAAACTTTATTTTTTATTTTTTAATATCATTAATCTTGACAAGCTATACATTTGATCTCAATTTAAGATTTTTACAACAGATCCGTTAAGTAATCGTATGGATTTTTCAATCAAACTGATAACACGATTGAATATGAAATTGTATCATATATATACATATTCAATTTCGTGTCGTATTTTAACATAGTATTTCTACTTTAAATAGAGTACCCCACATTTCTAATTATTTATAGGACTTTGTGACATTACAAAATCACACAAACTTTGAAATGTTTATAATATTGTTAGCTTGAATTCTAAGCGTTAAAACCTATAAATCAAAATTCAATAATTTATTTATTGCAGACTTGGATTTAAGCGCAATTTCTTAAGGAATTCAAAATAACTTTCTAATATAATTTTAGATTTTGAATTTTAATCGCACAACTTATAAAATCCAAACTCGAGATTTTATATCTTGTAAATTTGGATTTTAAGTGTAAAGACTTAAAAAGTTCGCATGTAAAATTAAAGTAGAAAGAATGGAGAAACAAGAATGATGTAATTCATTTTCAGTTTTCAAATGATTCCTCCACCATGTTTGGGTAAGTGTAGATTTATTAACATAGCATTAATAATTTCATCCCGATTCCGAATTCTTATTTCAACCACTGTATTTGCTTTATTCGAGTATAAATCCGTACTTCGATGTATAATCAAATAATGTACCATATATTACTCAATTACTTCAAATAAGATGTGCTTCTTTTCTATGTTTATTTTTAACATTATTTTTATGTCAATCATAAACCACAAAAGCTCCATCTTTCATTTCACAATATATACGTATCATATCTTGCACCTCATCATCGAATAAGATGAAATATTTTTTTCCTCCTGTTTAAGGAGCCATATATTTTTCCAACAAATGGATTGAGACAATTTATACTTCGACGCATATCTAATTTGATGCTGTAAAGTTTAGACATATGATTAATTATTTTTTTAATCCATAGTCCGAATTTAAGATCTTTAGTCTCGTTTCGATTTTACGTTTCTTTAGTTTCAAGAAGTTTCTCAAATCAATACACAAACTATTGAATTCTCGAATCAAGACACTACTCGAATAGACTTCCTTAGATTCATGTGTTTGACTTAATTTTCGTGATTCATAATTTACAATCATTGCATTTTGCACGGAGAATCAACATATTTATTGTTCTTCAATCAAATAAATTCGAAAAAACATCAAATTTAAGCATAGTAACAAAAAAACACTAAAATTTCTAAACCTGATATCTAAAATTCATAGATTCTCAAGTCGTCGTATTAATGTGAGACTACATAATTTTAATGTTGATTATAGTCAATACATCTTCAAATTGCAAACCAAAATGAAGAACAAAAAATTCGTCACAAGATTGTAGGTTGGGATTTCTCCAATCTCTTTAATTAGATTTGCAACATGAAGATAACAATACTCACAAATATATATGTTAACAAATTTGAAGTCGAGGAAAGAGAAAACTCTTTGTTGTTAAGTCTAATTTTTCCAGCACTTAGTGCTCACGGGATATGACAATGTCTCCCAAAATAAAACGACTTTCACCTTATGATAGTAATTCTACAAATCACATGTTCCATAAACAGAAATGAACCAACTCTCTTTTACAATAGAAGGAAAAAGATGCAAACAATATGAGTGCAAAAGTTTTTTTTTTTAAAAAAATTACTTATTAATATTGATCACTGATAATGTATTTATAGATATTAATATGTAGATACATTTTGTTTCATCAATGAGGTGTCATTTCATCTAAAAATAAGATGAAAATCATCAAAAAAACACAATTTAGATGCAAAACATCGTTAGCGTCGTCGAACCTCTGGACACCTCCTTCGTGGCCCTGGGGAAATCCAAGGCACAGAGGGGGCGCTTATGCGCCTCTGGGAGGTGCCGAGATCCTGCCAACTGCCTAGATTGTTCCAAGTCGTATTTTGGGCGCTCATACATACTTTCCAAACGTCTCAGCAGCTCTCTGATGCATGTATCAATCATTTGAGTTTTTCCTTCATCTTCTTTTGCCAATTTCAATTTGATAAACCTTAAAATATTCCAACATCATATAATTTTCGTCTAATAACTCGACATGGATCATGTTGAAATCCATGTCGAAAATCGAGCACAAAGATTCTACCCAATGATGAGGTTAGTTCAATCCTAGCACATATGCTAGGTGGTGTGAAATTATATAAACCATCGTACATTACAATTATGTGCCTAAGATAACTCACCATTTACTCTCAACTAATCATCTCTTATTATTATTATTATTATTATCATCCTAAACTATTATTATTTGACTTTGGTGAATCTGATGAATTATTGCAAATTTTGAATTTCAAATTATTTATCATTAAACTTTTAAAAACGGTCATTATGTGGGATTAGGCTTCAGATTACTGATCACCGTTAATGGTAGAGCTGTACTTAATATTATTTTTTTAAAAAAAAATTAAAATGTAAAACTTGGGGTCTGAGTTATATCAAATGTGCAAGGGTGATTTAATCAAGTACTATTTTAAAATAACACAAAAACTCATATGAAATCATCTCATTGAATAATTTTGTGAGGACGATATCTTATCGGACACAATTCATGAAAAAATATATTTTTTATCTCAAAATTATTATTTTTCACTCGATGTGTGGATCAGATCGACTTATACATAAATTAGTAATACAGTCTCACAGGAGACCTAGTCACAAGTTTAATATTATTTTTATGTAAATTTTAAAAAAGTTCAATATTAAAGTTTCAAAATGAAATAAATGTGATGGGAACAAATAATTGTTGAAAGCAGAACCAAATCAGACCTGTCGATTCCACGTTTCACGAGTTGAGTCCGAATCATCATAAAAAACTGTTTTAACGGTCGAACCTGTCAAACCTGATAAAAAAAAAAAACCAATCTAACCGGCTATGAACCAGACCAGTTCAACGAGTTGAGAATATTTTTCGATTTTTTTTTTTGGAAAACTAATTTTTAAAATCTTAAATTTAATATTTTGTT
>NC_133320.1:4793678-4839255 GCF_012295235.1 Primulina huaijiensis
AACGCTGTTGGATTTTCTTTTCTTTTTTTTTTTTAAAAAATAATACACAAATTTAAAATCTTTATAATTTTAAAAAAATATTATTGAGATATCTTAGGTATAGATAAATTTTTTAATCATATTTTGTAATTAAATGAAGATTAAATATTTTTGTAATCTTGTTGGGGTATTTTAATTTAGGCAAAAACGTGTGTGAGACGGTCTCACGGATCGTATTTTGTGAGACAGATATCTTATTTGGGTCATGTATGATAAAGTATTATTTTTTATGCTAAGAGTATTACTTTTTATTGTGAATATCAGTAGGGTTGATCCGTTTCACAGATAAAGATTCGTGAGATTGTCTCACAAGAAACCTACTCTTTAATTTATTATAAATTACAACACCCTTAAATGGTTGTTATAAGCATCTCATGTATTATAAGTAGCAAGTATAATATAGAAAAAAAATTATGGTATAAATTCAAATTTTAAGTTTTAATAAGTGAACATATAGTAAGGGAAATTGGACTTCACTCCCCAGCCGCCGTTTTTTTTTGTGTTCAGTCCCTGGGTACTTTTTTAGTACCACATTTCCACATGAAGTGTACCACATTTCCACATAAAGTGTACCACAATTTGTATGACATAGTACCACAATTTTGTGGGTAGGGAGTGAACCCAAATAAATGTTTTGATTGGGGATTTTTCACCAACTTCCCCATATATAGTATGCTTATATATTATTTTTACTAGCAAAAAAAATTTAGGCACACGATAATTTACATGCACATATTTTTAACGTAATTCATTATTTTTTAAATCTTTGAGTAATTGATTATGATTAACAAATCATTTAGTCATTTTTAGAATTTATTAAAATAAGTTCTTATAAAAACTTTTATTGAATGAAATATGAGGTAATTTTGTTTATTCATGAAATCATCAAGTTAGTTATTCTAAGATGTTGATGTATTATTATATATAACAACCATATCCGTATTATGAGTATGTCTCTTGTGAGACGATCTCATAAATTTTTATTTGTGATACGAGTCAACCTTATCGATATTTACAATAAAAAGTAATATCTTTTATGGATGATTCAAATAAGATATCTGTTTCACAAAATACGACCCGTGAGACCGTCTCACACAAGTTTTTGCCTCGTATTATATATATCATGAAATTTAATATATTTTACATAAAAAAAATAATAATTTTCATTAATTAAGTTAAATCATGTTAGATATCTATATCACAAAATTGATTTGTACGAAAAGTTTTGTGATATCAATGGAAAATTTGATAATAAATATTTAAATCTTATTGGAGCAAGTGAAGGTCAAGGTATTGTGAAGACCAGGCAGCCTATATAAACTCTGCCGTTAGCGTTAATTCAAATTGCTGCTAAACCCCAAAAAAGCAACTCTTAATGGCTCAGTTGCACCATTGCTATGCCCAGTGGGACTCGGAGAGAGAGAGCATGTCGGCAACTTCGAGAAGAGTAAAATGGCACCCAACGCCGCCGCCTCCGCCGAGCCCCAAGATCCTCAACTTCCCCCGCAGCCGTAGAACACGACGTAAGCAGCCGAAACCAACCTCCGCCTCCCACCACAACCACAACAGCAGCAGCTACCCATCAGTCATGGAGCAAGAATACCTCTATCCTTCCAAAGGGAAGCTTGGAAACCTGTTTGATCAAAAAAATGATAGCGAACTTTCGATTGTGTTATTGAACTCAACCTCAAATACATTAGCAGCCGAGAGGAGAGAACGAGTGGTGGAGAAAGATGAGGAAGGAGGCTACAACAACGGTGGTGGTTTTGAGGAGGAGAAATGGAGGTTTCAAGCTGAAATACTGAGGGCCGAGTGTAATTTCTTGAGAATGGAGAGAGAGTTTTCTCTAAGAAAATTGGAGAGGAACAGGGTGAAGATGGAGAGGACTCTTAGATCAGCTATTCAGACACTTGTCTCTGTAAGTTCCGTTTCTCCATCGAAGATCCCACTATCGGTTTTTGATTTATTACTGTGTTTATCTTGTTCTGTTGATTTCCAGGGCAAAGAAAAGATTTTTGACGGGAAGAATGCGAAGGCCGTTTTGGAGGAGGAGATTGAAGATTTAGAAGAGAAGATTGAGGAGTTGAGAAAGGAGTCAAGAATTAAAGTTAAAAATTGCAGCAACTTTGACAAGAAAGCATGCATTTTGCAGAGCCAGCTCGAGAAATTCGGGAGCTTATCTCAAGAAAGTTGTTCCAAGGAATTGAGCATCAGTGAGAGCGGGGATTTGAATATCGCAATAAAAAATAACTCCACTGATGTAAGAACAATGTTTCGAAATCGTTTTATCATATCATTTCACTCGTTTTTTTGTGTTGTTTCACCAAATTACGGGTACAAAAACCTTGTTCAAACAAAACATACTCGTGGGCTCTGATTAAATAGTTGGTTTTGGATTAAAAAAATTAAACAATGCGCAGATGGATATGCTGAAAAAGAAAATGGAGGGATTGTCAAAAGGGGTGTTGGATAGAGTGGAGGAAGTGTACGTGTCAATGCTTTCCAGCACAGCCAATAGTTCTGTTGCTAGCTCTGCTTCCACGTCCAAGCGAATAGATTTATGCCCTGAATTCTCGAGTTCCTCCAACAGACAATTGTATCAGGCAAGATTATGATTTGTTCTCAGTTATTTTATAATGCTTTCTTTGTTATTTCAGATTGAATATGGTTCCGATTGAGCTTATTGAGTTATAGTTTCTTGGTGCATGTATAATGTGCAGGTAAAAATGATTAATGCTATGTTTTGTGGCTTAGTATTGCTTTATGATAGATTTAATATGAAATTTGTTTCTATACTTTATCAAGTTTATATTGGTGGGGTGTGTGTGTGTATCTTATTATGCGAAGTAAGTCAAATATCTAGTCAATGTGTGTGATTTGTGATAAAATATATTTAGCAAAAGATTTGAAACAAGAAAGCTTGCTGGATGGTTCGGTTGCTCCACACTGCCCCAGAAGCTCACTGCCTGAATACCACATGTCAATTAATACTCGTGGACCACTGCTGTCAATTCTAGTATCTGATTCTGTTTCAGATTTCTTCTGTTTCTGTTGTTTTCTTTATGTTGCTGAGAACATATCCAGTTGAGTCTGAGCAGAGAATCTGACCAAATTTTTCAAAATTTGGTGGACAGTAAATCCCGGTATCCAAGTGAAAAACACAGTTTAGATTTTAAAATACTTTAACATAAGCCAAATAATGCTTGATCTTAATGGCTTTTGCAAGTATCCTCGTCATCCGCAGTACTTTTCTTGGCCTATTTAAGACAGCAAGCGATAATCTAAGCATAATGCCTAGACTACTGTATTGCGTAAATAGGAAATGCAGTTTTATTATTAAAATGCTTTTAAAAAATCCAAACCTTTTATCTCCATGGTTTTGCTAATCTATAGTTCGCTTATAGTCCCTGTCTTGGCTTATTAATGACAATGACCTTGGATCCTCTGGCAAAACGCGAAGCGTGGGAGCTCTACATTCTATAGATATTTGATTCCTACAATCTTAATCATATCCATGTATTAATAAATGTTCAATAAACAGGAATCAACTTTACAAGACGAGCACAAATGCTCGGGACGATGCAAAGCCATTATTCGCAGAATTGTGGAGCAGGTGAGAGCCGAGACTGAGCAGTGGTCACAGATGCAAGAAATGTTGGGTCAGGTAAGAGGTGAAATGGAAGAACTTAGAAAATCACGCGATTTCTGGGAAAATCGATCACTCTCTTCTGATTACGAAATCCAAACCTTGAGACACAGTGTAAGGCTTCACCTTTCTTGCTCTTTCAGCAGGCGTTTCTTGGTTTAACTTCTCATGGCTTACATTCTCTTTCTTTCTATAGGTGGAAGAATGGAAAGAAAAAGCTCTCAGTTTTCAAAACAGGGCTGGTGAACTTCAACTCGAACTTTTATCTTTAAAAGAGGAGATTGAAGATAAAGATGCAATGTTACTTCCTCTGAAAAAACAGCTTGAAAACGAAAAAGGGGTTATGACTTACCGTTTGAAGGAGAACCATTGTTTTGATAAAGACGGATGTGCCTTGGAGAAAGCGGTGAAAGAGCTTAATGGTGAGCAAAACAATGAACAAGCTAGACACAAAGAGTTGCCGCCTCTTTCTTTGGGTAAACACCTGGCAAAAGAGAAGAGAATGGTTCTGCGTCGTTTAAAGGAAACTCGCCAATCTAGCAACATAGACAACAAACAAGAGATCCTAACTGAGGAAAGAAGAAAGATATACAGAAAAAGGGATGGGATTTTGGCATCAAAACAATCACCGTTGCAAGATATTGGGAATTTTTTACCAGTGACAGGGCAAGTACACCATTGTAAAGACGTTTCTCTTCATAGCCCTCAAAGTAGCACAATGGCAGAGAAGCTTTAGGAAATTATCAGATTCACCAGTTTTGACAATGAGATGAATTAAAAGTGCTTCGAGAACATCTCTTAAGTTGTGTTTTCTTGGTGAAAAAATGAAGTAAATGATCTTATGCAGCATTCATGGTGCCCTCTAATTTGCATAAAAATCTCAGTTTAATGCAAATTGACATTCTTGATCCGTCATAACTTTTCTTTTTCATTTCCAATCGTACGGTTCTTAGCCGCAGCATCCATGCAAAGTGAGATGAAAACACATCATCATGGATAGCTCGAAATTCGAATAATTTCCCTTAAGACGGTTCTGTTCTTATTCCCAGTACTGAGCTTAGTTAGATATTGAAATATAAATTAATGCTTTAAATTGCCAAAATCCGAAGAGACGACATTTTAACTGTATAGTTCATGCAAATATAGACATTTATTTCCAATTGGTAAAATACAAATCAAATTATCGGTCTCGAGCTATCACCAAAGATACCCTCGAAGAAAGCTAATACAAGAAATAATTTAAAGAAATATCAATACAACCTTTAGAAGTAGATCAAACATAGTTTATAATCAAACCACTACCCACTTTTGATTTTTCCTCGATTCTTCACAATCTATAAATTTAATAGCTTTTACGAAAACAACTCTATCGCTCGAGTACTATTCCTATCTAGCAAATGTACATGAGAAGCTGGTTCATCTCTTGTCGAAGGATGCATTTGCCAAGGCATTCCCTTCCTGATAGATAAGAAAAATATGAACTTCGAAGCAAGTTTGCCTCGTAAAACAATCAACGAATATGTCATCATCTTCTTGTGTGTGACCTTGTTTGTTCAGAACCCTGAAGCCTGAGAATAATATATAACTGATAATAAGAAATATTCTTCAAAAGATGATAGCGGAAAACACATTTTTTTAGAAAAATTACACACAAAATTTAGACAATAATTAATTATATTGCTACTGATCTTTCAGTGAATCCAATTTCTTGCTCATCTTAGAAAGAGATGGCATTTGTATTGGAATATGATGAAGGGAGAAGCAAGATCCAAAATACTGGACCAACTCGAAAAGAATTTAGAAAGATAGAAAAATTTAATGAAAGACCAGTCTTCTATGTTGTATTCTACATCCGTACGTATTTGTATCTAGCTAGCATATATTTCTTGAGAAGAAGCACGGTGCTATCTCTGTCAAGCCGCATTCGCCAAGGCATCAGCAACAACGTTTCCTTTCCGATAGACGTGAGAAATATGAGCATCAAAACGAGTTGTTGTTCATTGAAATTAGATGTATCTGCTCTTCTCTGAGACCATATATGTATTTACAGACTCTAATTAATTAACAGCCTAAATGAAGATCATGGAGAACGCGATTGCTGGTATTCCACGACATGTAATCATCCTTATCACGAAATCAACAATTCCGCACCTTATTCATCTGGCTCGAACATTGATCATCTTCAACAACTCTTTTCATACAGGGGAAGAATTGAGACAAGATGACTTAATCTTGAATGGGTTTGTAATTTAAACTTATGAATTACTACCATCTTCTTAATCGTTTAAATCATAATATATCCTAGTATTAAATTGATTTGTAATCATTAAAGTTTTAATTTTAGTATCTTAATAAATATTATAAAACTTTGAAACAATAACTTCAAAAAATAAGCAATTTATTTTGAAATAAGAATATATTAATTTTTTTTAATCAGAATAAACTTTTCTTTATGACATGAATTCTCGCTCGTTACATAGTGCTTGTAATCAGAGAATCTTAACCTTTGGGACAAATATCCTTAAAAACAAACTTAATACGAGCTTTTTCACGAATCACGAGGACCGTCGAAGGATTGAGTCTTCCTCAGATTCCAGTGAAGCCCATCGTGGATGCTACGTAAGAAATCGTTAGTTGAATCGACCTGACATGCGGTAGGGACAGGCCATGGTGCCATGCTGCAAACAAGTGCATCCCCAGGGGCCAACTGTTTCCGGTCCTTTCCATCAAAGGATACCCAGGCATGACTTCTGCTGTTGAAAGGGACGACCACTCTGATCGTCACGTGCTCTGGTAATATTAGAGGCCGGAAGGATAATGAGTGGGGGCATATCGGTGTGAACAGAATCCCGGGAACCTGTATGTCATCGGATTTTGTTACGGTATTAGCAACTGTATAAGAGAACACTAATGGATATGGTCAGAGTTGATAAAAGATTAAACGTTGAAAAGCACATACCTGAGGATGGACCATTGATCCTCCAGCAGCCAGGGAATATGCGGTGCTCCCAGACGTAGTAGACAATATAAGACCATCCCCTTGTACGCAGGTGACAAACGAGTTGTCGCAATAGCATTCAAGATTTGTAAGGAATGAAGAAATACCACGGTCGATAGTAACTTCATTCAAGACGAGCATGGGACCTTCATTCTCAAATTCACTTTTGGCTGCATCTCGAATGATATGGCACTGCAACCGATGTCTCAATGTGATACCGATAGGACCACTAAGGATGGAGTTCAGATATTCTCGGTAATGTTCGCTATCTGATTGTGTTAAAGATCATTTGACAGTTCAGAAAATATCATTTTCAACGGACAATAGATCATCCTTACAAGAAATGATAAAGGATCGTGATGTAAAATAGAACTAAGAATGAAAACAAGAAACCGTAATCGAGAAGATTGAGGATACAAAATGGGGTCATGAAACCGAGAGAACCCAAAGAGAATGGCACAATTGGAGGAACGGGGCCTTTGAACACAGATGCAGCCTGGGAAAAAATAAAACGGTATGCAGTCATTTCCAACGTAGCTAGCTCAAAATTTCAAAGAAAAGTGAATGGGGCCTAAGTTAAGAGGAAAACTTCATCAACCATGGACATGGAGAAGCAAAATTCAATTTGGAAAAGGTAGAAACAAAATATTTCACGGTTCCTTAAACTCCGAGTATACCATAGAGCATCACACATACCCAAAGGACGGTTCCATCCCCGCCTAGAGTTACAACGAGGTCGACCTTTGTGTGCAAGAGTAGCATCTCCTTGTCTGTGGAAAAAAAGCATGGAACGGTGTTCGCAGATGCAAACAAACACATGAATCGACAATCAAAGAACAGGTACAAAGCATTAATCTATTATCCAGTTTACCAAGATAAAGTCATACTACATGAATGAAAACTGATAAGTTTAGGGAAAAGAGGATATCATGTATTTAGTATTATTAACGAAGGAAAAAAACACGGCCACGTCATATTAAATCATTTAGTATTACCATCAAGCCAGGTCTGTACAAAGCCATAGTATGATGATTCCGCCAAAAGCTCATTCTTTACTCGTGGCTCCACGAATATATTTAGTTTTTTCTGCTCCTTCAACCATCTGGGAAAGAGAATACATCTTAAAAGGTAATTAATATTATGATTTTGGGTACAATGCAGAGACAAGATTGAAATAAATGCGGAATAAATCCCACTGGGAATTTTTTCAGATCATCTTTAAGTTTAAAGATGCCCTAATGGTTTCAAGAAGTTTAAGACTTGTCACATTTTATCTCACAGTGGCTAGTTAGTCCAAAGTTTTAACAAAATTTAGGGTAAAGTTAAAAGTAACATCAATGAGGGAAATATATAATGTAAGAACCCGAAATCTTAAAGCATCTTACCTGACCATTTCAAAACAGAGAATTTGTACAGAAGTTGAATTTGGCTTGGTCAATATAAGCACAGTCTGAGGGGGGGATTCCCACTTCAAGGAAATCTGAAACAAGATAATTTTACTCGCAGATTGATACTTGAATTTAAAAACTTTAGTAAATAAAAATATTTAAGATAGGGAATTACAAGCAATGAGAGATCAATCAAAATGATGCAAGACGATATTTGATACACTAGTACAATAGTTATACCTGTTTGCTGCTACGTTCCGCAGTTGTAATATTACCCTTTTCAAAAGAGACAATGTCATGTTTGTGGCGATCACCTTTTTCGCCATTGCAGCACCATGCTAGCCTAAAAGATGCCTGTCTCCATAAAATCAATATGTCAAATCTTGTTCTATCATTTCTTTTTATTTTTTTCTCTTTGGTATATTGTTACCTATGAGATATGAAAGAAGAAAATTAATGCAGGTAAATCTAAAATATTAAAGAGCATACGTCAATAATCATATGACGGGGCTAAGCAACGATATCACACCTTTCTCATCATCTTAGCGTGCACCAAGGGAGAGTCAGAATCAGATTCACCATCTCGAAGAACTTCATTAGCACATATATCATCCTTCCCATTGCACAATTCACATTTTTCACTGTTCTCATCGAACAACATGATTTGGTCAAGCGAGTTTCCAGCTTTCTGCACATTAAACTCGCTGCATTGCCCTCTTGACGACAGCTCTGCAAAGCAGGCAAGAACATTATATCTTGCGAAATCCTGGGAAACTTTAAATTATAGACTAACCTCCACTGCAGAGTGGAACACAACCAAAAACAGAAAACAATTACAAAATCATTATCAAGGAAAACAGAAGCAAATTTTAGTATGCAATATTTCACGGTTGACAAAAGACGCAAACTAATACCAGGTTAGATTCTCCTCGTGTCATAACCAAAAATCTACCAGGAATACTACAGTCTCGCAAAAGTATCCATTGCTAGTTTTAATAAACAAAATATGCCAAAAATGGGGAAATGTATCTGTTTCCCAGTTAGTTGGAACTTTCAAGACAGAGAATGGAAAAGTAATAGAATAATGGGACGACATAAAAATAAAATCATCGGTGTTTATGATCCTTGAATGACGCAGTTTCCTTTTTAGACCCAATTTCGGAATCATTATATCTCAAACCAAGCATAGATCAGTCGATCAGTTTCATCAAAACTGAGCTGGAAATCACAAACAGATATAATTCCTTTTGCCTGTCTTTTAAACCTTCAACATGATATTGGTTTGCAAGTCAACCTAAACATATAGCTCAAAAAATGACCAGAAACATCAACAAATATCAACTCATAAATTCAACAGGTAATCATCATTAACATTGAGCTATCGTTAATGAAAAATAATCAACGCGCAAAATATGTGCATCTTGGATAAAATTCCATTTTCTAAACAAGTGAGGCTATATGTAATCAACTTTACTATATACACACAAGATGGTTATAACCTCTTTGCTCCAACAGCAAGTTACGTGCCCTCTCCAATTCATATTTGCGCTTCCATTCAGCAGCCTCAGCTTGTGCAGAAGCCTTCCCTTCAGTAACTCTTCTTAGTGCCTTCGCTACAGCTAAAATCGCAGATCAAATCAAATGTTTTGTGTTAAGATATGGCATAACTTCAAATGGTTAAGTACTACAAAAGACACACTTCTTAAAGCCTCTGAAAATTCGAAGAGATGATCATCAATTCCATCGAGGAGTGGCTGTTGGACAAGCTCATGGATGGCCTTCTCAGAGTTCAATAGAGAGGGAGAATAATCAAAACCATTTTCCACTGGTGACACACCGGAATCGCCCTGTTCAGAAAAAATCATGTTAGCCTCCAGAATTTCTTCTAGTGTTCTGATAAAACTAGAGCAACACTCAAACGAATGTGATCCAACAACATGAAGCCGTAATTGAAACAATTGAAGTAAGTGATTTTGTAACATGCCTCTGTCAAAAAATTGGTATGAAAAATGGAACTTATCCATGGTATAAGTCGTAAGCCACTACATCATCTTTATTTACTTCATACAGAGCACTCTAAGAAACAAGTGGATCCGTACAATAATTCACTGGATAGGATCTCTTCAATTCAAGAATAAAAGCAGTCCTCGTATATGATGAGTTTCCTCCCAGGTACTCTTAGTAAAGTATGTTGCTTCTAAGTGAGATTTATTACGTTACATTCTTCTGTCTTTGATAACACATGTGATTATACTCAAGAGAATTACAGTAGTCCTTGAATATGATGCATGACCAGAGTTTCCCAAATACTTTCCCATTAATTATTTACTTCCAATTGGGATTTTTTATTATGTTTTTAAGCCTTTGACCATACATGTGATCATACTCAAGAAAATAAGCAAGCTACGTATCACAAAACACGTTGGAGTCTGGTCTAAAAAATTTTATGCTTACCATTTAGTTGCAAGTTGAAAATCAAGGAACGGAATTTTAAATATTAAAATCGATTAAAAATAAAATGCTAAAAGTCCCCATTTATCCGTGCACACACCAATTTGGTCCAACATATGTAAGCACAACCAGTACTGGCCTTCATCCTCGCCAATCAACAAAGTAATTAAACAGCAGACAGTCAATTACTGGCACAAATCCTCATCAATCCATATTAAATAACATCACTAGAAACTTAAAGATAATTAGCTACCGGCACCGGCACCCATTCTCAGGCATTCAGGAAGACAAGAAATCGGTTAAATAAGTAAAGGTTGAGCATGATCAGTACTGGCCCTCACACCCTCCGGTCAAGAATCCAAGAAAACAATCAAACAGTGGGTAAGCATAACCATTACCGACCCTCATGCTCGACAACCAAGAAAACAATTAAACAGCAATAATAGTAGGCCGCTGTCACGCATCGTCACCAATCAAGAATACAAGAAATCAAGAAACTGTTTCGGCACCAAGAAAATGAATATCGGGTAGAATTCTTAACCCCCGAAAACCAATAATTACGTTCAAAATGCAAAAAAAAAGGGGGAAAGAAAACTCGTACGTTGGAGGTAAAGGAGTTGCTTGGAGACATGGGACCCTCCCCCTTGTACATGAGTTCCCGTGTACAAATACACAAGAAAACACACACAGCAGAGAGTTAAAGAGAACAAGATGTCGATCGAATACTGTTGAAGAATCTGCAGAAAGAACACCGATTAAATGGGAATCAAATAAAGGGTTCTAGCAGACAGGCGTGTTCAGTCATGCGCATTTATTTATGATGGTGGTGGTTAGGAATTGGAGGAAGTTCATGGTGGGACCATCTACACGACGCGTGGTTCGGACATGGAAACAAAAGAGCTCTGAGTTCCATGTTCTATACCGCAGGGCTTTTGAAAATGTCAAAAATTCATTTTTTTAATTTCCTCCTTTTTTTTTCTTTTATAAAATAAAATCTTGACAATTGAAAACTGTAAAGCTTAAATTCAAACATAATAAAATATATTCAAACTCGAGTTCAATTCAAAACTCGAAATTTTAATGTTTAAATTCAGTTCGAATCGAGATTTGATTTCAAATTTGACTCGAAATATATGAATATGTTCAAGAAATAATAAAAAAATAAATGTTTGAAATATACTTTTTAATATATAATTATATAATATTAATAATATATTAAAATTTGTGAGTGGCTCGAGAAATATCGAAAAAAATAAATGGAGCTCAAGTTCAGCTCAAATTCGATGATTTCGAATATGAATAAATGTTTTTCGAGCCGACTTTATTGGTTTCCACGTCTATTAAACTTTGTTCCAGATTTTAGATTGAAAAATAATTCAAAACTATATATTATATATCATATATATTATATGATCAATCGTTATTAATACTAGTGTATTAAAAAACATGATTTATCAAATTATTATATATCTGTAACCATACAGTATTCCCAAAAAAGAAAAATATAGAAAAATCAAATTTATTTTATATGTATGCATTGTGTATTTTAATTTTGGCAAAAACTTGTGTGAGACGGTCTCACGGATCGTATTTTGTGAAACATGTCTCTTATTTGGGTCATACATGAAAAAACATTACTTTTTATGCTAAGAGTATTACTTTTTATTGTGAATATCAGTAGGGTTGACTCGTCTCACAGATAAAGATTCGTGAGACCATATCAAAGTGACCTACTTTTTATTTTTAATATTTATTGCTTCCCAATTATATAATCCATGTTTTCCGTTTATCTCAAATATATAGTTCAATTTCCTTATTTAAAAAAAAAATATTTTACTCATTTACCCCTATTTAATGTGCAAAAATCTGAAATCTTTTAACTTAGCTATGTTGGGTAAACAAGCATGGAATCTTATTGCCAAACCAAACTCCCCTATGATCAGAGTCTTAAAATCCAAGTACTTCCCCAATTCGAATTTTCTGGAGGCAAATCTGGGTCACAATCCCAGCTTCATATGGCGTAGTTTATGGAGTTCAAGAATCATTCTAAAAAGAGGAGCCCGATGGCGAATTGGAAATGGGAGAAATATCAGTGTCTGGAAAGATCCTTGGTTACGTGACCCAAGCAATTTCTACATATCATCACCTCCTATTGCAGAGCTTCACTCACTGAAGGTAAGTGATTTATTCATCCCCTTCACTACCCAGTGGGATCATGAGCTGCTGTTTTACCTATTTGGAAATCAAGATGTACAGAAGATATTGAACATTCATGTACACACAAACACAGGAGGAGATAAACTTATTTAGCATCATGAAAGTAATGGCAAATATACGGTTCGGTCAGGATATAATAGCGCCCAAGAAATATTAGATGTGGGAGGAAATAATGAGGTCTCCGGGGATTGGAAAAAGCTACGGAAACTGAAAATTCCACCAAAGGTGAAGGTCTTTTTGTGGCGTGCCGCGAGAGATATTCTACCAAATCGAGGAAGCCATCAAAAGAAACAAGTTGTGGTCCCCATCTCTTGTGCAACCTGTGGAAATGAATGGGAGAATTAATGGCATCTATTCATCTTCTACCCAATGGCAAAAGCTTGCTGGGAAGAGTTGAGCACCTGGAATCATGTGCTCTCATTATCTAACGAAGCAGATAGATTCGTCCAATGGATGTTCAATTTGTTCCAGACAGTAGATGTTAGTACTCTTGAAAATATAGCAATGGTATTATGGGGCATATGGAGGACTCGAAACGAGAAGCTATGGAACAAAATTTTCAAACCAGCTGAATCAGTGGTTAGCTCAGCGCTTCAACTCTTGATGGATTGGAGAGCGGTGTGTAGCATCGAAAGAATTCGGGATAGAACAAATCAGCGGGATGGGGAGAGAATTACCTGGCAAAAACCACAGGCTCAAGCATTAAAATGCAACGTCGACGCATTGGTACAGAATGGTTTAAGGAACATCGGGGTGGGTATGGTATTTCGAGGCTCAGATGGACTATTTATTTTAGCTAAAACAAACGTGTTCATTGGAAGAGTAGGAATTAAAGATGCAGAAGCAATGGCGTTCAAGGAAGTCCTTAGCTGGGTTGAAGGGATGAATGTTCAAAATGTAATCTTTGAGTCTGATTCTAAAATATTTGTCGAGGCAATAACGGTGGAAATAGAAGATGACTCAGAATTTGGTACAATTATCTCAGAGTGTCGTGAAGTTCTTCGCCAAAGACCATTATTCAGTGTCTATTTCACACGTCGACAAGCAAACAAGGTTGCCCACAATCTTGCTAGGGCATCTTATTTCTATGCTCGTCCCTCTACCTGGAATACTTCTCCAAATTTTATCTTTGATGTTTTGAATGAAGACCGTAATTCCCTTGATTCTTAATAATATTTTTCATTCCGTTCAAAAAAATATATATCCACTTTCTTTTTTATAATATCATTAAATAAGATTGTATTAGAAATCTTGTCAGTATAATTTGTTTTCTCATTAATATTATTAATTTATGTAAAAAAAAATAAAATAAATTTTATAATTGAGAATGAGGAATCATCCGTTATGTAACGTACCTAACTCTTCGGACTTTTCTTGGGCTTCTTTTGGTCAATTCTTCGATGAATTGACTTTACCTACCAAGTAAGAAAACAATTTTTATTTTTATTTTTAAAAAAGAAAGGAAAATAAAACTACTTCGTCAACTCTCTGAGCAAAAAATGTTTATAATTTACTTCCGTGTGTGTCTATATATATATATATATATATAGACACACACACACTGGCGGAGCATCACATAAAATTTTTCGATATTTTTTGTACATATCTTCCGTTTTCGATATACGGGCTGTTTTTTGTCAATTCTTCCGTTTTCGATATTTTTCATACATAAAATTTTTTCTTATTTTCCGTTAGTCCGGAGCTCCTTTTGTCAATATTAATTCACTCATGGTTTAGAAAATTATAGCTTGTGTTGAAACGAAAACTATGACAAGATTTTATCGGCTTTCTCGATTTCAACAATCATGATATCCCATTTATTTTCCAATATTAGTTTGAAAATGGTTTGAGGATTGAATTTTAAATGATATTTTCTTTGAACAGAAAAATAATGTAATGTTTGAATTCATTTTTGTTCTACTCTTACCAGCGGTTTGGACATCTTCCACGATCTTTTATTATGGATTATGAGTCAACTTCCTCAGTCGTCCGCTTTCTCGGATCAAATGCAATTTTCGTGGACTTAGCAGCATTTGGGCTTCCGTATCTGATGTGCTTTTTGATGTTGAGCTTTCGCATATTTCATATGCAACGATATGATTAATTATTCACCGTATATATATATTTTTATTTAATCCATGTAATATATGTTATTATTATAATATTAAAGTTGGATCGGATAAAGATGAAAACAATGTAATGATCAATTTTCTAAAATCCCAAAATGCTTATATTTCTTATAACAATACCTTAAAATATTCAATCATTTATCTATTAGAATGACCTCAACCATCATTGCTTGCTCAAAATATTTATTTGGTAAAATCAAATTTAAATATTTTTTTCAAGTTTTTTTAAATTAAAATAAGATTTAAAAGTTTAATAGTCAATGTAGTAGTAATAGTGTAAACAATTTATGGGCTTATTTCGGGCCTTGTTGCATTCTAAAGCCCATATCGAATTTTGGCCCAAATGAATTATATTTCACCTGGTTTTCTTTCAACGCCTCTTAACATCTACAATGGAGTCCCTTCAAACACCACCCACGGCCACCGTGAACGGCGGCGACACCGATAATACAGTTGTCACTATCTCAGGCACCAAGGCCGAGAGGGAAACCGGCGCTGATCACGGTAACGGTGCCAAGGAAGAGCTGGAACACGCAGCCTCCGAGGAGATCTCCTCTGATGAGACCTCCAACTATGGAACTCCGAGTTTGAACCCAGAAACGGATGCCGGAGAAGAAGATGAAGAAGAAGACGAGGAGGGAGAAGAAGAGGAGCACAATACGAAGCAGCAAAAGCAGCTTTCTGAATTGCCGAAAGGCGGTTCTTCGGACGCCAGAATTGCTGTAATGCTCTCAAGAGCTGATACGAAGAATACGCCGTTGCCTCTCCCGAACGGAAAGCCCGCACATGCCGTGAAGAAGCCCAAGAAGAAGAGCAAGGACGTGTGGACAACCACGTCCAGGAAGGGGAAGAAAAAGACCAAGCATGTCTTTAACAATTGCCATAATTCCAAAAAGGCAGCAAACGTTGGCCCCTTGGCCGAGGGTAAAGTTTTAATCACGCCAATTCCAAGATTTCCCGACAAAAACGACGACAGCCCAGACTTGAAAATATGTCTTTCAAAGGTGTACAAGGCAGAAAAGGTTGAACTCAGTGAAGATAGATTAAGTGTGGGAAGCACTAAGGGGTATAGAATGGTGAGAGCTACTCGAGGGGTGAGTGAAGGTGCATGGTATTTTGAAATCAAAGTGGTGCATTTGGGAGAGACAGGGCATACGAGGTTGGGGTGGTCGACAGATAAAGGCGACTTGCAGGCACCAGTAGGATACGATGAGAATAGTTTCGGGTATAGAGATGTTGATGGCAGTAAAGTGCACAAGGCTTTGAGGGAGAAGTATGGGGAGGAAGGATATAAAGAAGGTGATGTTATTGGGTTTTACATTAATTTACCAGATGGAGGGTCTTACGCGCCCGATCCCCAGCGAATGGTTTGGTACAAGGGGCAGCGCTATGTCTGTGCTCCTGATACCAAATATGATTCCCCCAAAGTTGTTCCTGGTGAGTACATCTCTGTTCTTTATAATGCAGGTTGTTTCAATGCATATCGTTGTTCTAGATCATTGCTAGTGTAGACTTGATGTTAACCTTTATTTGACCGTTGTTTGTGTGCTATATATTTGATAACGCATAATTTGGCGCTGTGTGTTTTGTAAGTGTCAATAACGAAGTCATTGTCTTGNAAAAAAAAAAAAAAAAACCAACCCCATTTCAATTCTAGTTGGGATATAACTAGGAGTAAGGTATTTGGTAAAAACTTGTGTGAGACGGTCTCACGGATCGTATTTTGTGAAACATGTCNCAGCCTCAGCTTGTGCAGAAGCCTTCCCTTCAGTAACTCTTCTTAGTGCCTTCGCTACAGCTAAAATCGCAGATCAAATCAAATGTTTTGTGTTAAGATATGGCATAACTTCAAATGGTTAAGTACTACAAAAGACACACTTCTTAAAGCCTCTGAAAATTCGAAGAGATGATCATCAATTCCATCGAGGAGTGGCTGTTGGACAAGCTCATGGATGGCCTTCTCAGAGTTCAATAGAGAGGGAGAATAATCAAAACCATTTTCCACTGGTGACACACCGGAATCGCCCTGTTCAGAAAAAATCATGTTAGCCTCCAGAATTTCTTCTAGTGTTCTGATAAAACTAGAGCAACACTCAAACGAATGTGATCCAACAACATGAAGCCGTAATTGAAACAATTGAAGTAAGTGATTTTGTAACATGCCTCTGTCAAAAAATTGGTATGAAAAATGGAACTTATCCATGGTATAAGTCGTAAGCCACTACATCATCTTTATTTACTTCATACAGAGCACTCTAAGAAACAAGTGGATCCGTACAATAATTCACTGGATAGGATCTCTTCAATTCAAGAATAAAAGCAGTCCTCGTATATGATGAGTTTCCTCCCAGGTACTCTTAGTAAAGTATGTTGCTTCTAAGTGAGATTTATTACGTTACATTCTTCTGTCTTTGATAACACATGTGATTATACTCAAGAGAATTACAGTAGTCCTTGAATATGATGCATGACCAGAGTTTCCCAAATACTTTCCCATTAATTATTTACTTCCAATTGGGATTTTTTATTATGTTTTTAAGCCTTTGACCATACATGTGATCATACTCAAGAAAATAAGCAAGCTACGTATCACAAAACACGTTGGAGTCTGGTCTAAAAAATTTTATGCTTACCATTTAGTTGCAAGTTGAAAATCAAGGAACGGAATTTTAAATATTAAAATCGATTAAAAATAAAATGCTAAAAGTCCCCATTTATCCGTGCACACACCAATTTGGTCCAACATATGTAAGCACAACCAGTACTGGCCTTCATCCTCGCCAATCAACAAAGTAATTAAACAGCAGACAGTCAATTACTGGCACAAATCCTCATCAATCCATATTAAATAACATCACTAGAAACTTAAAGATAATTAGCTACCGGCACCGGCACCCATTCTCAGGCATTCAGGAAGACAAGAAATCGGTTAAATAAGTAAAGGTTGAGCATGATCAGTACTGGCCCTCACACCCTCCGGTCAAGAATCCAAGAAAACAATCAAACAGTGGGTAAGCATAACCATTACCGACCCTCATGCTCGACAACCAAGAAAACAATTAAACAGCAATAATAGTAGGCCGCTGTCACGCATCGTCACCAATCAAGAATACAAGAAATCAAGAAACTGTTTCGGCACCAAGAAAATGAATATCGGGTAGAATTCTTAACCCCCGAAAACCAATAATTACGTTCAAAATGCAAAAAAAAAGGGGGAAAGAAAACTCGTACGTTGGAGGTAAAGGAGTTGCTTGGAGACATGGGACCCTCCCCCTTGTACATGAGTTCCCGTGTACAAATACACAAGAAAACACACACAGCAGAGAGTTAAAGAGAACAAGATGTCGATCGAATACTGTTGAAGAATCTGCAGAAAGAACACCGATTAAATGGGAATCAAATAAAGGGTTCTAGCAGACAGGCGTGTTCAGTCATGCGCATTTATTTATGATGGTGGTGGTTAGGAATTGGAGGAAGTTCATGGTGGGACCATCTACACGACGCGTGGTTCGGACATGGAAACAAAAGAGCTCTGAGTTCCATGTTCTATACCGCAGGGCTTTTGAAAATGTCAAAAATTCATTTTTTTAATTTCCTCCTTTTTTTTTCTTTTATAAAATAAAATCTTGACAATTGAAAACTGTAAAGCTTAAATTCAAACATAATAAAATATATTCAAACTCGAGTTCAATTCAAAACTCGAAATTTTAATGTTTAAATTCAGTTCGAATCGAGATTTGATTTCAAATTTGACTCGAAATATATGAATATGTTCAAGAAATAATAAAAAAATAAATGTTTGAAATATACTTTTTAATATATAATTATATAATATTAATAATATATTAAAATTTGTGAGTGGCTCGAGAAATATCGAAAAAAATAAATGGAGCTCAAGTTCAGCTCAAATTCGATGATTTCGAATATGAATAAATGTTTTTCGAGCCGACTTTATTGGTTTCCACGTCTATTAAACTTTGTTCCAGATTTTAGATTGAAAAATAATTCAAAACTATATATTATATATCATATATATTATATGATCAATCGTTATTAATACTAGTGTATTAAAAAACATGATTTATCAAATTATTATATATCTGTAACCATACAGTATTCCCAAAAAAGAAAAATATAGAAAAATCAAATTTATTTTATATGTATGCATTGTGTATTTTAATTTTGGCAAAAACTTGTGTGAGACGGTCTCACGGATCGTATTTTGTGAAACATGTCTCTTATTTGGGTCATACATGAAAAAACATTACTTTTTATGCTAAGAGTATTACTTTTTATTGTGAATATCAGTAGGGTTGACTCGTCTCACAGATAAAGATTCGTGAGACCATATCAAAGTGACCTACTTTTTATTTTTAATATTTATTGCTTCCCAATTATATAATCCATGTTTTCCGTTTATCTCAAATATATAGTTCAATTTCCTTATTTAAAAAAAAAATATTTTACTCATTTACCCCTATTTAATGTGCAAAAATCTGAAATCTTTTAACTTAGCTATGTTGGGTAAACAAGCATGGAATCTTATTGCCAAACCAAACTCCCCTATGATCAGAGTCTTAAAATCCAAGTACTTCCCCAATTCGAATTTTCTGGAGGCAAATCTGGGTCACAATCCCAGCTTCATATGGCGTAGTTTATGGAGTTCAAGAATCATTCTAAAAAGAGGAGCCCGATGGCGAATTGGAAATGGGAGAAATATCAGTGTCTGGAAAGATCCTTGGTTACGTGACCCAAGCAATTTCTACATATCATCACCTCCTATTGCAGAGCTTCACTCACTGAAGGTAAGTGATTTATTCATCCCCTTCACTACCCAGTGGGATCATGAGCTGCTGTTTTACCTATTTGGAAATCAAGATGTACAGAAGATATTGAACATTCATGTACACACAAACACAGGAGGAGATAAACTTATTTAGCATCATGAAAGTAATGGCAAATATACGGTTCGGTCAGGATATAATAGCGCCCAAGAAATATTAGATGTGGGAGGAAATAATGAGGTCTCCGGGGATTGGAAAAAGCTACGGAAACTGAAAATTCCACCAAAGGTGAAGGTCTTTTTGTGGCGTGCCGCGAGAGATATTCTACCAAATCGAGGAAGCCATCAAAAGAAACAAGTTGTGGTCCCCATCTCTTGTGCAACCTGTGGAAATGAATGGGAGAATTAATGGCATCTATTCATCTTCTACCCAATGGCAAAAGCTTGCTGGGAAGAGTTGAGCACCTGGAATCATGTGCTCTCATTATCTAACGAAGCAGATAGATTCGTCCAATGGATGTTCAATTTGTTCCAGACAGTAGATGTTAGTACTCTTGAAAATATAGCAATGGTATTATGGGGCATATGGAGGACTCGAAACGAGAAGCTATGGAACAAAATTTTCAAACCAGCTGAATCAGTGGTTAGCTCAGCGCTTCAACTCTTGATGGATTGGAGAGCGGTGTGTAGCATCGAAAGAATTCGGGATAGAACAAATCAGCGGGATGGGGAGAGAATTACCTGGCAAAAACCACAGGCTCAAGCATTAAAATGCAACGTCGACGCATTGGTACAGAATGGTTTAAGGAACATCGGGGTGGGTATGGTATTTCGAGGCTCAGATGGACTATTTATTTTAGCTAAAACAAACGTGTTCATTGGAAGAGTAGGAATTAAAGATGCAGAAGCAATGGCGTTCAAGGAAGTCCTTAGCTGGGTTGAAGGGATGAATGTTCAAAATGTAATCTTTGAGTCTGATTCTAAAATATTTGTCGAGGCAATAACGGTGGAAATAGAAGATGACTCAGAATTTGGTACAATTATCTCAGAGTGTCGTGAAGTTCTTCGCCAAAGACCATTATTCAGTGTCTATTTCACACGTCGACAAGCAAACAAGGTTGCCCACAATCTTGCTAGGGCATCTTATTTCTATGCTCGTCCCTCTACCTGGAATACTTCTCCAAATTTTATCTTTGATGTTTTGAATGAAGACCGTAATTCCCTTGATTCTTAATAATATTTTTCATTCCGTTCAAAAAAATATATATCCACTTTCTTTTTTATAATATCATTAAATAAGATTGTATTAGAAATCTTGTCAGTATAATTTGTTTTCTCATTAATATTATTAATTTATGTAAAAAAAAATAAAATAAATTTTATAATTGAGAATGAGGAATCATCCGTTATGTAACGTACCTAACTCTTCGGACTTTTCTTGGGCTTCTTTTGGTCAATTCTTCGATGAATTGACTTTACCTACCAAGTAAGAAAACAATTTTTATTTTTATTTTTAAAAAAGAAAGGAAAATAAAACTACTTCGTCAACTCTCTGAGCAAAAAATGTTTATAATTTACTTCCGTGTGTGTCTATATATATATATATATATATAGACACACACACACTGGCGGAGCATCACATAAAATTTTTCGATATTTTTTGTACATATCTTCCGTTTTCGATATACGGGCTGTTTTTTGTCAATTCTTCCGTTTTCGATATTTTTCATACATAAAATTTTTTCTTATTTTCCGTTAGTCCGGAGCTCCTTTTGTCAATATTAATTCACTCATGGTTTAGAAAATTATAGCTTGTGTTGAAACGAAAACTATGACAAGATTTTATCGGCTTTCTCGATTTCAACAATCATGATATCCCATTTATTTTCCAATATTAGTTTGAAAATGGTTTGAGGATTGAATTTTAAATGATATTTTCTTTGAACAGAAAAATAATGTAATGTTTGAATTCATTTTTGTTCTACTCTTACCAGCGGTTTGGACATCTTCCACGATCTTTTATTATGGATTATGAGTCAACTTCCTCAGTCGTCCGCTTTCTCGGATCAAATGCAATTTTCGTGGACTTAGCAGCATTTGGGCTTCCGTATCTGATGTGCTTTTTGATGTTGAGCTTTCGCATATTTCATATGCAACGATATGATTAATTATTCACCGTATATATATATTTTTATTTAATCCATGTAATATATGTTATTATTATAATATTAAAGTTGGATCGGATAAAGATGAAAACAATGTAATGATCAATTTTCTAAAATCCCAAAATGCTTATATTTCTTATAACAATACCTTAAAATATTCAATCATTTATCTATTAGAATGACCTCAACCATCATTGCTTGCTCAAAATATTTATTTGGTAAAATCAAATTTAAATATTTTTTTCAAGTTTTTTTAAATTAAAATAAGATTTAAAAGTTTAATAGTCAATGTAGTAGTAATAGTGTAAACAATTTATGGGCTTATTTCGGGCCTTGTTGCATTCTAAAGCCCATATCGAATTTTGGCCCAAATGAATTATATTTCACCTGGTTTTCTTTCAACGCCTCTTAACATCTACAATGGAGTCCCTTCAAACACCACCCACGGCCACCGTGAACGGCGGCGACACCGATAATACAGTTGTCACTATCTCAGGCACCAAGGCCGAGAGGGAAACCGGCGCTGATCACGGTAACGGTGCCAAGGAAGAGCTGGAACACGCAGCCTCCGAGGAGATCTCCTCTGATGAGACCTCCAACTATGGAACTCCGAGTTTGAACCCAGAAACGGATGCCGGAGAAGAAGATGAAGAAGAAGACGAGGAGGGAGAAGAAGAGGAGCACAATACGAAGCAGCAAAAGCAGCTTTCTGAATTGCCGAAAGGCGGTTCTTCGGACGCCAGAATTGCTGTAATGCTCTCAAGAGCTGATACGAAGAATACGCCGTTGCCTCTCCCGAACGGAAAGCCCGCACATGCCGTGAAGAAGCCCAAGAAGAAGAGCAAGGACGTGTGGACAACCACGTCCAGGAAGGGGAAGAAAAAGACCAAGCATGTCTTTAACAATTGCCATAATTCCAAAAAGGCAGCAAACGTTGGCCCCTTGGCCGAGGGTAAAGTTTTAATCACGCCAATTCCAAGATTTCCCGACAAAAACGACGACAGCCCAGACTTGAAAATATGTCTTTCAAAGGTGTACAAGGCAGAAAAGGTTGAACTCAGTGAAGATAGATTAAGTGTGGGAAGCACTAAGGGGTATAGAATGGTGAGAGCTACTCGAGGGGTGAGTGAAGGTGCATGGTATTTTGAAATCAAAGTGGTGCATTTGGGAGAGACAGGGCATACGAGGTTGGGGTGGTCGACAGATAAAGGCGACTTGCAGGCACCAGTAGGATACGATGAGAATAGTTTCGGGTATAGAGATGTTGATGGCAGTAAAGTGCACAAGGCTTTGAGGGAGAAGTATGGGGAGGAAGGATATAAAGAAGGTGATGTTATTGGGTTTTACATTAATTTACCAGATGGAGGGTCTTACGCGCCCGATCCCCAGCGAATGGTTTGGTACAAGGGGCAGCGCTATGTCTGTGCTCCTGATACCAAATATGATTCCCCCAAAGTTGTTCCTGGTGAGTACATCTCTGTTCTTTATAATGCAGGTTGTTTCAATGCATATCGTTGTTCTAGATCATTGCTAGTGTAGACTTGATGTTAACCTTTATTTGACCGTTGTTTGTGTGCTATATATTTGATAACGCATAATTTGGCGCTGTGTGTTTTGTAAGTGTCAATAACGAAGTCATTGTCTTGGACGAATATATTTCTGATCGGAATCTCTGGAGAGATCTTTCTCCTCCACCTACGTAACAGGCTTTTCTTGGAAGTTGGAACTTGGAAATCCAATCTCCTCTCAGTGGCAGGCGGCCCTCTTAGTCTTAGGAGAGGTCTGAATGCTAGCACCCTATTTGTTTGCGTGGTTTAAGGAAGCTTACTTATCTTATGGTTTAGTGGCTTTACCTGTCTTTGGTTTAATCTATCTGGTGGAAAAATAATTTATTTACTCAAAACACACACATTTTCACACATATACACAAACCATAGGGGGAGGCTTTACCATTTGCCATTATTCTTTTGGTATCCATCTTCAACAGTTCCCAAAACAGTGATTAGAAGTGAGAACTCAACAGATAACTTTCTGGAAACACTAAGTGTACACTAGAGAATCTTGAATCCAAATAAAAATACAATACAAACGAAGCCCAGAAATCCTAGCAAAAAGAAACAGCAAGAAGCAATAAAAAGATGAATAAGGTTAGTATATAAAAGTCCCACCATTTTTTTGTAGGAGTTCCCAATGTCTACTTTTCTGATCAATATGATCACTTTGGTCTATGGTTGAAACTTTGTATTGCGTTTTGAATAGACACGTTTCTTATTTTTCAGTCTAGACTGAATATTGTTCTATTTGTCTACAAGCTTTTGTTGCTCTCATCTAAAAAAAGGAAGAATAAGAAGTTGGGCAACCAATCTACTAGGCAAGAGCCCTCTCTTTCTCCTAAGGAGGTCCATCTCCGGTGGTATGCATGTAGTCCATGACAATAAATTAGCAAACAATATGCATTTTCCTATTCTAATATTAAACCAAAGGATTGACAAATAAAAGTGCTAATGTTATAACCAATTCATAAATTGTTGAAGCTTCTATAAAAGCTAGATTAAGCCACTCACTGGACTTTGAGGAATGGATTAATCGGTTTGTCATTCGATCAACAAATTAATTTGGGTCATTTTATTGTATTGTTTTAAAGTTGGGTAATCAAGTTCATTGAAGGTTGTGTTGGATTGGTATCTATCATGGGAAGTTTTTTCGGATGAGAAGAAGAAACTTGGTAATGTAATTTGAAAGTCTTATATGGTAGCTGATGGATAGTGGGTAATGGTTGATGGTATATTATAATTATTTGAAAAGATTAAGGAAATTGCATAGGTTGAGGAAAGGGAATGATTGATTAAATATTCCAGGGGGAAAATAATGATTGGATAAATGCAATGATTTGTAGTTGGAAATGCTGGTAGGAATTTTGAAATAAAAAATGACATGAATTTAAGTTTTAAAAGAATAGAAAGTGAGAAACACCAACTTGATGCACCCTATAGTTATAGTGTCTAGCTCTTTATACAATTCTAGATATGAGGCTTTTTCATGCATGGTGTTATCTTCTTTGGCTTTTTTGTTCCAGTTTTATTTTAGGTTGCGTGTAAGAAAACCAAGGTTTTGTTTGATTGTTTTACTGGCGTTGCTTACTTGTTTGTTTGTTAAGATTTCGAGTAAAAACTATAGTTTATTGGCAATAAGAAAAAGTCCTAATTTTCAGGTTGATGTGATCTCTTCATTTTTTTCTTGAACAAACAAGTTAAGTTGTGGGTGCAATATATTTGGATTTGGAAATGAAATACTCCAGATATAGAAAATCATGTGAAGAGGTAGCGAAAAGTTGTTTCAATCTTTTCATAGCTTTCAAACCTGATTAGCTTGTCTGTGAAAGGTAAAAAAATGGTAGGTCTATTTGGTAGTTAATATGCCAACTGAACTAGCTATGCGACAGATGTATGTTAGTACCTTGATCGCCATTTTTAATTTCCATCAGGCTTGTAAAGACTGTTTATTTGTGGAATGTTTCCAAATCTGAATGCAGAGGCAGAAATGCTTTTTTATGGTCGAGGGATGGTGGTTGAACAATTAAGTACTATATCTCAAAATGCGAGATTCTTTCTCATGCATGGTTGCTTTATATGTTTTGGATTGTTTCTACATTGACTTACAAGTTACCTTCTTTGAATTTTAATTCTTCGACATGTAATTGTAGGTGATTAAACTACCATTGAGTTATTCATGAGACCCTTTTTTGGTGTCGTGCAGGAAGTGAGATGTCTTTTTTCAAAAATGGAGTATGCCAAGGGGTTGCTTTCAATAATCTTTTCGGTGGTCACTACTACCCTGCTGCTTCAATTTACACTCTTCCGAACCAACCGAATTGTGTCGTGAAGTTCAATTTTGGTCCTGATTTTGAATGTTTTCCAGAAGACTTTGGTGGACAACCTGCCCCAAGACCCATGATCGAAGTTCCTTATCAAAGTTACAATGGCAGAGTTGAGAACGGTGTGTTCAATGAGAAGAAAGAGTAGCTATAAATTTCGGTTGCTTATATTTATCAGTTTCATAGGAACCAGCATTTCTTTAAATTTGAATTATGAACAGTCACCTAGTTGGAAACTTGACTTTTCTTGGAAGCACGGCTTGCCATTTCACGATGACCAGTTAGTTGTAGATTGCTCTAATTAAAAGAGAGAAAACAACATAGATTTCAATTTTAAAGAGGAAAGTGTTTATTTATATGTCAACAAGATTCTTATCCATCTTGTAAAACACAAGGGTCAATTTCTTCCCTTTTTTGGCAACAACAATTTATTGAAATCTAATCCTTCTGCAATCATTTTTTCAAGTTTTTCTTCGTGACCCATTTTCAATATTATCTCAAACGATGGTGATTTCTACCAATGCCATGACTGGATCTCATTTCTCTTTTTATTGTGGATAACTCATGTTAGCAATGAGTGAATATAGTTGGCATGGTACCAATTCTTGTTTCATTAGTATAACTTGGGAAGCGAAACTTACTGGAAAATGTAAACAAAAGCTCGATGAAATATTATTTACAAGTCACTGCATACACCATGTAGTCCATCTTAGCTATAAGCTCTTGAGTTTGTTTCTCTGTTTTCCTTAGCAAAGATTATCAAAGCAACGCCTATTTCTATGATTTCTACGTGATGGAAAGTTAATTTGTTGGTGGTGACAGGTGGTAGTAGTCCATGGAAAATTTCAAGAATTTGCCCAATGTTCAACGTGGTAAAGGCAGTCAAAGATTGAGCAGTATGTATTCTCAGGTTTGTCATGTTCCACTTCTAAAAAGTTCTAGGCCCTTTTATGTCTCTTGTTCTATATTATCGTTATGCTAATGGTGTCTTGAAAAAAGTGGAAACATGGCTGAGTGTGTGTTTGAAAGAAAGGCAATGTTTGCTCTTGTTCTCTATGCTTGGTGGGGATGTGGGATAATTACGTTTACTACTCTGAGAAATGTCATAATTACATGAAAATCAAACTATATTTAAACATTACTTATACGTCATTCTCAAAAAGAACAACAAAAAAATCCGATGACTTCTACAATTACAAGTACCCTCCAGGTCTTTTTATTCTCATTACTAACCCAATTTTGTCCAAATATCAAGAATTAGATCAGGGAATTGGAGTGTGTAAGGATTTGCGATGAAATACGTTGGTATTCAGAAGATCGATAACTGAAACCTTCGAACTGGATATTGAAGAAGTCCTCTTATATCGTTTGATTAACTTCAGGAACAGTTTTGGGAAAATGAAATGCATGTTTGGTTTTGTTCTGGAAAAATTAACGAGTAGATCTCTTGTGAGACGGTCTCACGAATCTTTATATGTGAGACAGATCAACTCTACCGATATTCACAATAAAAAGGAATATTCTTAGCATAAAAAGTAATAATTTTTCATGGATGACCCAAATAAGATATCCGTCTCACAAAATACGACTTGTGAGACCGTCTCATACAAGTTTTTGCCAAATTAATATCACACAGGTTATAAATGATCTGATAAAATTGTTCCAAGAATTTAAAACATGATATCGAGGGGTAAATTATATCAACACCCCCTCAGAAATACAAAAATGTCAAAACCCCGTTATATTTAAAACCCTGAGTGTGGGTAAATATGCTTGATTTTTTTTTTTACACAAAGGGTTAAATGTTTTTTATTTTACAAAATTGAGGATATATTGGTCTATCAATATGTTTTTAGGAGTTTTACTTTTTTTTTTTTGGACTTTCACAGGGAGGTCTGGTGCAATTAGGTCGATATTTGATATTAAAATTTAATATAATAAGAGGCTAAAATTGGAAAATAATGATAAGAATTTAATGAAAAGTAATGGTTATGCAAGGAGATGTAAAAGGGGGAAATTGTTTGATTTTTGTTCATATTTTAGGGATAGAGATTATTTTCGAAGATTAAAAAAACATCGCAAATATTTTTTGAAATATTTAATTTTATCTTACTCTATTGCTGGAATTTGGAAATGTTTCATTGTTTCTGTATTTGTTGCCATTGCAGGTGATTAGCTATTTTGTTTTCAGTTTTTAGTCATTTGTTATATTGATAATTAATTGTTATTTGGTCGATTCTTTATAATAATAATAATAAAAAATAGATTGAATTTAAAATCTTGAATTGGATTAAAAAAAAAAACTTTATGAATTACTAATGAGTGAATTGGATTTTAAAAACTTAATTTAAAAACCTATCACAAACTTATAGGTACTACATAGGAAATGGTGGGCAGTGTTCGGTGTGTGAGAAATGAGATGTTTTCTTATTATCCTAAGAACGCATGTAAGAGTGAATATTTATCGATGCGCACGTTTATCGTCTATGATGCTAAAGCAGTTTGTGTTGTTCTCCTTTGATTTGGTTGCATATTCATAGCGATTTGTTCCGCGGGATGCGAGTTCTAGTTCATCGACTGTGTCCCGCGATCCATCCTCACTCATCGACGGGAGACTAAAGTAAGACGAGGGCTGGTAAAGAAACCGAACTTTCTTCTCTTATAGATAACAATATGATACACCTCCTTCTGTGGCCTGTGTGAGCAGCTAATAGCTTCATCCCAAAGGGACGAAATGCACCAAACATCAAAACACTAACTTCAGTCGAGGGAACTACTGGGCTTGGGGAGTCGTCGCCTACATCCTCGTCGATGAGATCCATCGCCCTCCATTTCCGCATTCGCCGTCGTAGTGTCGTGTGTCCTCATATTTAACTTTCTTCTTCTTTTGTTTTTCTGTTCTTTTTTGAGCTAAATTGAGTGCTTGTGTTAGGGGCATGCAATCACTAAAAAATTGATTTATGATTTTTAGCTTAAAGTATCAGTTTGGTTTGTTTTTTAAATCCAAATTCCGCGTTGGTTAAAAAAAGTTCATATTTGAGTCATTTATTTATCAAACAATATCTACTTCTGATTTCGTTTATCACTTTTGTTTTCAAATGTTATATATTTCTCCACTTCTTCATTACTTAATAAATTTAATAGCTTCTATAAAAAAAATGTAAATATCAATTTTTTTAAGATAAAGAGTTTGGTAAATAAGTGATTTTAGTAATTGGATAACAATCCTATCTTCCTCAATTCAAAATTATTGGAAGTAAAGAGTGTATAAAGATATTTTTATTTAAAGTAGGTATCTTGTGAGACGGTCTCACGAATTTTTATCTGTGAGAAGGGTCAATCATATCAATATTCACAATAAAAATTAATATTCTTACCATAAAAAGTAATATTTTTTTTATGGATGACTTAAATAAGAGATTTGATCTACAGAATTGATCCGTGAAACCGTCTCACAAGAGTTTTTGTGTTTTATTAATTGCCAAAACACCATAGTAACTTTTGAATAATCAAAATCATCAAAAGACCAGCTTTAGATTTTGATTAAATTAAACACAAATTGTAATGTTAAAGAAATATACAAAACTAATTTTTTTAAGTGATTATTAATATATATTTTAGAAATTACAAACATTCCTTTGACCAATTTATTTTGATATGATAATCTAGAATTCACAAGTTGTAGAAATGTCACATTTGAAACGAGGAAGTTAAAAAGTCAGAAAATAAATTCAATTCTATAAATATTCCTGCAGTTTTAAATAATATATATAAACATAATGTTCAAAACTATAAAATATGCCCATATGAACCTAATTCAATTGTGAGATTAGAACTAAATTTTGGCAAAAATTTGTGTGAAACGTTTTCACGAGTCGTATTTTGTGAGACGAATCTCTTATTTAGGTCATCCATGAAAAAGTATTACTTTTGATGTTAAGAGTATTATTTTTTATTGTAAATATCGGTATGATTGACTCTTCTCACAGATAAAAATTCGTGAGACCGTCAAAAGACGGACTCTTAAATTTTTTTAAGTCAACAAACCAAATTGACCCGACCCGTGAGTGGAATAGGATGGGGAGAATGAACATTTGCCCCCTCGTTCAGCATTTTGTTTGTCCCCATGTATAGAGACAAGCCCAGGCTACATAATTCAAGACACAGAAACCAACAATATTAATTTAATAATTATTAAATTATATCCCGTACGAGTACATAATCATTAATGATTAAATTACGATTACATATTCATTAATGACGCCATATTAACCCCATTTCCATTCCTTTAAACTAAAGTAATATATTCGTTCATACGTTAGTCCTAAAATTTATATAGTAAATATTAAAAAGTAACGACAATGGATTTCATCATCATAAAAAACAGTATTGGTGATGCCCTACGAAGGCCCCAGTCATCCTTGAATTCGGATAGTAATAGAGGACCAAAAACAGGACCAGATTTCAAGTTGCTCTCGGAAAACTGAGTAGAGCTCGGACATCATTAGTTAGCCAGTGTTCAGGTCACCTGGCCATGATTCATCTACTAGGCAGGGGTCCTCTCACCCGACCAGGGTTCATCTAGCTCGGTCAGGGTCCATCTCACCCGGCTAAGTTCGTCTAGCCCGGCCAGGGTTCGTCTAGCTCGGCCAGGGTTCGTCTCGCCCGACCAAGGTCCACATAGCCCGTCCATGGTCATCTCGCCAGGCCAGGGTCCATCCCGCCCGGCCAGGGTTCATCTAGCCTAGCCAAGGTCCATCTCGCCCGGCCAGGGCTTATCTAGCCAGGCCAAGGTCCCCTGCCTGAACCGGGTTCATGTCCGACCAGTATGGGTCATCATGCACATTAGCATGACAAGTTCTGTATGGGTCGTCGTGCTTATCGACAGAGAACATGACATGGGCAACCATCAGAGGACATGGCTTGGCATATGTATAATCAGGAACAATGTCCATACACTATAATTGAAGTCATCTTCTCGCATATAAATACCCAGGTTTGCTCATTCGGGAAAGATATATATTGCAATCAATAAATTCTCTCTCTATTTAGTGAACTTGTACTGACTTAAGCACCGGAGTGGTTACGCTGAAAACCCTTCCGAGACCCCACTGACGTTTTCTTGTTGAGTGTGTGCAGATCGTCTGACCCGATCTCATTCTACCTTGTCAAGGGTACTCACTCATAGGCCAGGCCACCCGGTCTCATCCTATCAGGTCAGGCCACCTGGGCTCATCTTATCAGGTCAAGCCAGTCTCATCTCACCAGGTCAGGACAGGACAGGCCTGGCCACCCGGACTCATTCCATCAGGCCAGGGAAAGTCAGGACACCCGGGCACATCCCACAGGCCAGGTTACCGGAGCTCATCCCTCCAGACCAGACCACCCGGGCTCATCCTATCATGCCAGGCTAGGCTCGTCCCATTAGGCCATGCCAGGCCATACTGATCCCATCAAGCCAAAAATCTTCATATGGAGAGAACACTATTTATTCTCGGTAGATTGTCCACCCAGCTCGCCCAATCTACTCGGGTATCATCATCGACGTCGTATGTGGGAAATCCGATCTATAGACTTAAGCGTCGTAGTAACCACGCCGGAAACTCTTCTGGTGCCTCACTGACATTTTCTTGTTGAGAGTGTGCATATCGTCTTACCCGAGCTCATATTACCCTGTCAAGGATACTCACAGGCCAGGCTACCCGGCTCATTCTTCCAGACCAGACCACCCGAGCTCATCCCATCAGGCCAGGCTAGGGTAGGCTCGTCCCGTCAGGCCATGCCATACTGATCCCTATCAAGTCAAAAGTCTTCACAGGAAAAGAACAACATTTCTGTTCGGTAGATTGTCCACTCAACTCACACAATCTACCAGGACATCATCAAGTATCAATATATACATATCTATATATATTCATATATTCATAGTATTAAATAAATAACTACATATGTCTCTTTTCTAGGTTGCATTTACTACCATCCATAATTAAAAATTTTGAATTTCCCAACCAGCTCATCAATTTAATTAATATAGATTTTCTATAATCTAAAATATAAAAATTTTGATGTTTATGTAACTCTTTTGGGTGATGCTATATACACAACAATATTTATATCGCGTTTTTTACATTATGAAAAATTCAATTTATCAAAATATCTTGAAAACTGAATACAATATCTCATTATAAAATAATAAAACATCACGATATAATTGATATAAATATCGTTGTACGATGTATTGGCTTTAACTTTAACATTGTCTAGATTTTACATTTTCATTATATTATAAGGGTCCGTCTGAAGGGAAATATAAGATAATAACGTGGAGATAAATAATATTTTTTAATAATAAAATAAATAAAAAATGATAGTCAATATGATGTTTTATTTGATTGATTAAATTTGAGATAATATTATATTATCATTTTGTCATTTAAAAAATATTAATAATATTACTTATTAAAGGTAATCTTGTAATTAAAAAATTCAATAATTTAAATGATGTGAGATAAATATATTATATAATAAACCAAACATAAGATCAGATAAGATAATGATGTTGAGATAAATTATATATCAATCCAAACAGAACCTAAAGGAAAAAAAATTTCAAACTCAGAAAAACTTTGTATATATTTTTCAATAAATATATGACAAAAATTATAATGCTAATTTATTAATTCATTTATCTAACAAATCATACATGATGTGTTCTTAAATTATCTTTTTCTTTATCAACACAGTATTATCCTCATTTTATATAAAGATATAGATAAAGACAAAGAAATGATTTATTAAGATATGATAATCATACATATACAAATCTATTAAAATATGTTTTATGATTATTTTTTTTTGTGAAATAAAAATGATATTTTTTTTTGTAATTTGAGAGGGAATGTAATTTTTTGGTTTATAAAAAAATATTAAGAATTATATGGAAACAACATATTTAAAAGATCTACCAATTTTGCAATTAATATTATAGTCTCACACAATCATATGATATATGTATCATGTATGTATAGGCCAACCAATCATTTACCTTTTATAAAACATGAAAATTAAAATCTTTGCCACCCGATTCCTAATCATTCCCCAAATTAACACAAAGCCCCCTCCATTGATCACCATTTCTCTGCTCTGTTTCCCTCTAAAAAGGCTTTTAGCCTTCTATAAAAACCAGTACTTTAAACCCTACAGATTCATCCGCTTTTCACTGTTAATCTCACTCTTTTCCCGGAGATTTTGATGGGAAAACGAAAAGATAAAGATTAAAGAAAAGCCCTTGTTGGAGTGGGAGTCTTGCTGGAGTTTGCATACAACTTGTCTCTGCACTCTGAACCCCAACAAAAGAAGGGGAAAAAAACCACAGTAAAGTAGTGGGAAAAGATAAAGAAAAGAGTCCCAACAACTCTCCATGGATCCATCCGAGGCTACCAAAGTGTTGATGTCGAGAATTCAGAGTTTGGATCCGGAAAATGCTACGAAAATCATTGGTGTTATTCTGATACAAGGCGAAGGAGAGAGGGATATAATAAGATTAGCCCAGAGTTCTGATACCATTTTGTTGTGTTGTGTTGATCAAGTGAAGATTTGTTTGGGAATTAGTCCGAGTAGTCACTCTTCCAACGCTTCAAATGCCGTAAGGCCAAAGAATTCATTTTGGCTTAGTTCCCCAAGAATCTCGATACCAAGTGATGGATTCCATTTGAGTAACCCTTCTTCACCAGCGGGTGTTTTTCCAAGGATTAGCCCGAGGCCTGCCTCTTATGCTTCTGCAGTAAATGGCGCTTATAGTTTTTCGGGTTCGTCGAGTTTGCCTTTGTATGGAGATGAGTTTGGTGAAGAATTGTTCGGCAGCGGTGGTGGTGGAGTGCAGGTGCACCAGAAAATTCACGATCAGAATGATTCCTTGGCTGATCCAAGAATCAGCCCAAGTGGAAGGAGCGATTCTCTGATTCTCCCTTTTTCCGAGGACTTTAACAGCGGTGTTACTTCCCCTCACTCCAACCCATTTCACCGAAGGAGTTGTTCTGTGAATGATGCTTCTTCATTTCTTGCTAATCTCGAGGAACGAGGTGCTGGAAGTGGATTTGGGTGGACCCCTTGCACGTACTTTGCGAGGGGGTTTTGCAAGAATGGTAGTTCTTGCAAGTTCTTGCACAGTGCCAGTGGTGGTGCGGACGCTATTGATGTAGGGTCTCCATGCAGGAATTTTTCTGGGCTTGATGAGTTTTTGAGAATGAAGGCTATTCAGCAGCAGAGGTTCGGGCTCATGGCTTCCGGAGGCCACTCTCCTTATGGATGCAGCAAGCGTGTTAACTTTCTGAATGAAAATCAGAGGTAAATTCTTGTTTGGAATTTACCTTGCCCTTCATTTTTTAATCAAGTTCATCACAAGTGTAATTATTGACCTTTTTTCTGAGTAGTTGAAATAGTCTTTGCCATTATTTATTTTCATGGTTTTTTCCCTTGTGCCATTGTGCTTGTGTATTACTATCTTTATGTGCATTTTGAGAAGGTGGCTATATTCTGATTTTGATCTCATCTTGTTTTTGTTTAATAGTATTGCCGTTTATTTTACTTCACCTGCCTTTGGAATAGCAAATTGTGGTATTTTTCTTGCTCTCTTCCTCATTCTTTGGTGTATATTCAACTGTGAAATCTAGTTTTTGGTAGATGTACATGAACTGAATGCCTGCCAAAATAGATCTCCATGACAATCGTGCACTGTAGTTTCGTATATTTATGATGGAAAAGTTAAACAAGGAGATTATATTTTGGTAATATAATTGTGGCTGTGGGGATAAATGATAATGGATGACACTTTTTGGTCTTCCGTTTGAACTAGTTCAAGTAATTTCTCATCAGCAATGTCATGTACTGTCAGATCGGCCACCGCTGCGCTAATGATTGGAGATAATTTCCAAAAAACTAACCGGTATCTACCTGAGAGGAATGACCCGTTTTCAATGGGAGTCAGTTTTGGTGCAAATTTGAGTTCCCGACAGATTTACTTGACATTTCCTGCTGACAGTACATTTAAGGAGGAGGATGTATCTGTTTACTTTCGGTATGTGGTTTCTTTACAGTTGATCGAAATTTTGATTCATGGAACTAATGCTAGAATGTGCTTTGTTATCTTTGTTTGAAGTAATTTTGGGCCAGTTCAAGATGTTAGGATACCTTATCAGCAAAAACGAATGTTTGGGTTTGTTACTTTCGCGTTCCCCGAGACTGTGAAGCTCATTTTGGCAAAAGGAAACCCTCATTTTGTTTGTGATTCTCGTGTTCTTGTGAAACCTTACAAAGAGAAAGGAACGATCCCTGACAAGTACGTTTTTCATTACACCTTTCTCCTTCCTACAAGCTATAATTGTTAATCCCATACTGGTCATGATGTCCAATTTTTATTGAACCACGTGTAGGAAACATCAGAACATTGAGTTAGGGGAATATGCTTCTCTAAGCCCTACGGAACTTGATTTGAGAGAGCGCCTCGATATCCCTTTTGGTATGTCCACGCGGATGGCTGCATATTAACCCTGACCGCAGCGAATTTATAATATGATTCTTCTTTTAATTATTTATTTATTTTTGGCACAGGACCGAGAATGCTTCTCAATGCACAAGAGATGATGCTGAGAAGAAAAATGGAGAAGGAAGCTGAATTACAGCATGCTTTGGAACTCCAAGAAAGAAGGATGGCGAATTTACGCCTAATGGACCTAAAAAATCAGCCTCAAATGCATAATTTTTTTCCAGTTTCCGCTCCAAGACAGTCCCAATTGATAAATCAGAATATCCTTGTTTCTTCTAATGCAATTGATCAAGAGGTTCCCAGAGGTTAGTTTTGTAAACCTCCGTCATTTCATAAATTCTCAAGCGTGTGTTTGAAAACACACAGGCAACAAGTAATATGGCTTGGCATCCAAGTTCAACAAATTACCAGTGGCCGTCTTTTTATTTCTTACAGGTGATGATGGTGGTGACCAACAAGCAGCTAATTCTCAAGCCGTTACAGCTGATGATTGGAAGTTGACTGGAGGAACTAAATTGGTAATTAACAGTGATGTTCAAGGTGCCAATAACCAAGAGCATGTGGAGGCATATGAATCTGATATATCTGAAAGGTACTAGAAGTTATTTTAAAGAAGTGCAGCATGACGCGGTTTGATAACCTTGCTGAGAAAGCATACATGATAATTCCAAGTTCAGCTATTCAGCTTGTTGTTCAATTGTTTACTGAAATTTTAAAATTTTGCTTAAAAAATTTCTCCTATTATATGTTTCTTGTTTGTCATGAACCAGCTTGGAGTACACTCTTCCTGATAACTTATTTGCTTCGCCTACAAAATTCGCTTCAGAAAACCGACCAGTTCACTTCCGACCTCCAGATGAATCCTCCGACTTTAACTCTCCACCATAGTTCCCAAATCACATTAAACTAAAATGGTAAGGTTACTAATTTTCATCATTTCCTTGTGCTTCCTTTTTTGTTCCATAGCTTTCACATTTAAAAAAAATTACCTATCTTCAGTTGTTTACATGCTGCTTTATTATTGCAAAGGAAACACTGAAACGTAGGTATCAGTAGCTGATTGGCACAAACAAGCTGAGAATTAACTTAGCATGGTAAGAGCATGTATGTTAGATCTAGTTTTTCTTATATACAATTAATTAGCTGCCTTATCCAACCCTTTTGTGCGTAAACATAGTTACAGTTTTATCATAAAGAAGGCGGAGCACTCGTTTTTTTGAAGTCTTGATTCTGATGTTCACCTTTTCAAATTGTTTGATGCAGAAAATTCGAGTAGCACATAAGAAGAACTAATTACATTGTGCAGCTGTACAGCTGAAGCCTGAAACCATGGCCGTAACAGTAGGAAAGGATCTGTAAGCAAGATCTCCTCAGTATCATCCATCATCTATATTTTACCATACTACTGCTTAACGTCAATACATAATATATGCATAGATGACACCAGAACCAATCTATTAGAACCGAGTACCTCTTTATTCATTTGATTTAGTCAGTGGTTTTTTGGACCCCTGAGAACTACATGACATATAACAATCAAAGACAGTCGCAAGTAGCAACTCTTGCTATCACAGAATGCAAATCTACCTTGTTTTTTGTTTTGTTTTCTTTAACTTCTATCTAATCCTTTTGTTATTTTACACTCTGTACTGCCCTGTATCGAAGCCGGGATACTTAATATAACGTAATGGTGATCTATATGATCAAGATAACACTTTCTGTGCTATGGAAAACGACCTTCTATTGCTGTGAAAAAAATTATGTTTTGGGATTTAGGACCTTAAAGGAAAGGAAAATGAGAAGATTTGACACTTGTATGTTGCCAAATCTTCAAAGTAAAAGAAGAAACTTTTAGGATATATTGTCAGAAGTGAAGGAAGAAAATTTCTGTGTTTGGTGAAGCCTACGCGGTTGACGAGATTGTAGGACAGTACTTACACAATACATCCAAGTATCCCATTTTTATTGTGTGATATTCATATGTTTTATTGTCTCACTTATCTAAATCAATATATGAAATGACCTCGACTTTTTTTTTTAACTAATAAACTCGAAAATACTACTTAAAATAAATTTAACATTTTCATAAATAATAATAATTTAACATTTAAATATCAAATGCATGAAATAAATCTCTAAATCGTTAACTAACCAAAAATCTTACGTCGACCTTTAAAAGATCAACTAACCTAAAATTAAATCATTAACATAAATATTTTATCTATCAAGCTAGTGCGGAAACATAAAAGTCTCTCGGGAGTGTACTGCAGCACTCGATCAACTTAGTCGTCAGCGTCTCTCATAATATCATCAAATCCTGCATCATACAAACCTAGTAAGTCTAATGACTCAACACATTTTAAACATGAGTAGCAAATAATACATATACAATCACAAGCATTTAAAAATCATATTTTTATTTTAAAAATAGCTTTTGAGCATAAATAAACTATTTAACATCCCTCAAAATAATTTTCATTTTCTTTTAACATAAAATATCACAACTTTCCAAAAATAGCAATTTAAACAATATAAATTGCACAGTTTTATCATAAATCATAAAATATCATAATTTCATTAAAATCATCATTTTAAATCATAAATTATCATTTAACATGCGTTATGATCCTTCGTCACAGTATAAAATTATCGTTTTGTCCCTAGACGTAAAAATTCTCGATTTTATCTTTTTCTTACTTTTAATGACATGAGTTTATTCCAAATAATTATTTAAGTTAAATATAATATTTCATAATTTTATTCAACTTAATTCGAGGCTTTTCAATTAATTCTTTAATTAATTATTCGAGAGGCGATTAAATCCCGGATAAATTCAAAATTCAATATTTTGATCCTAAATTTTAAACATAATCTTTTTAATACCTGATCTACCCTTGTGAGCCATGAACCACACCCGTGGACCCTTGGTTCCAATTTTATTTCATTAAATCTCAAAATTGACCCTCACTCGAACACACCGAGCCACCTCCCAAATTACTCGAGCCATGGTCGAGCCACCTCAAGCCAAACCCGAGCCAACCCATCTAGGAACCTTACTGACCAAGCCCAACCCCTAGAACCAGAACCTATCTCGCTCAGACACCCCTGGAACCAGACCCCCAAGCTGCGCATGGTTGGTACTCACGCCTATAGACTCCTAGCCAACTTAGGACACTTCCAGCCGAGCCACCACCGAACCAACCTGACCCAAACCAACCCTGGACCACGTCCAGACCCAACCAAGCCCAGCCCAGACCCCTAAACCCACGCACGAGCCACCTACAAGTGAACAGCAGCTTGCGCGCATGCCCAAGGTACTTCTCACATTTTCTCGAGCCAGCAGCCAACCCAGCCGCTCCAGCCCATGCCCCAACCTTGGACCACCTTCCTTAGACTCTAAAGGACCCACCGTGAGCCTCCCTGCCCTAGCCGCAAGCCCCCTTGGCTGCTGCCAACCCCACAAGCTCACGCGAGGAGTCCATGCTCCACGGGACTCCTCCAAAGATGCGACCAAAGAATCCTAGCCATGCTAGGACTCTTCCAGAGCCAGCCCACGTCCAGCCCAAGCCCTTGCCAAGCCGTGAGCCCCCATGCAAACCGTCAAGCCACATGAAACTCGTGCAACCAATAAAAATCCACGGTTCCAATCCTCTCTTGATCCTTCGGTTCCATCTCGTTTTCTCTTCAATTTATTCATATTTTATTCATATTTCATTCATATTTAATCATATATTGACAGATTAACCCTTGGGAATCATAACGTTACATCAACAAGCGTAAAATCTATAAAACTTTGAAAATACGTAACATACCGTAAAATAATCGAAGACTAATATTTTTCATGCATGATTATTTAAATCACACAAATTATGATTTGTATGATGTTTTAAAAAGTTTAGAGATACGTGCCTTTGCGTTTATAACGCTCGAATACTCGATCGTTGGCGAGGGTGCGAAGATGGACGACCGGACGACGAAGAATACAAGCTTTTCTTCCCAACCTTAAATCTCGAAAATCCGAGTGTGTGTGAGTGTGTTTTTCGGTTGAAACATGTAAATTATGGGGTGGAAGAAGCCGTAGGTTCTTATTTATAAATTTAATCACATGCTAATGGGCTTTGGTTTTGAGCTTGTAAGCTTAAGGGTAATCGGGTCTTCTTTAAATAATTAAATTGGGCTCAATAACACTTATTTAATTAAAATATAAAAGTTTATAAAATATGTTTCCATAAAATAATATTTTTGATCTTTTAAAAACTCTTTGTTTGCCAAAGCCGGCTTCCCGAGAAAAATCGAGCTCAACTCGTAAAATAATTCGAACTCCAACATTTTTAGGAAAATTAAATCATTTTTAATCATATTAAGAAGCCTTGAAAATATTTAATGAAAAATAAATATTCTTGTCTTGGTCGTCTCTCGTCTCATTTCTCCTGCATATTATCGAATATTCGGGTAAAATCTTTCAATTTCATGAAAACATGTCACATCATACATTTAATCATACAATCATACATTTAATCATATAATAAATATCATTCTAGCATTTGGAATCAATTAAATAAAACAATTAAATAATTAAAACAATTTACATACATGTGATTTATGTAAGTTGGTTTTTCGAACGTTACAATATATATCTTTAAATTTCACAATAAAATATTACTTTTATGCTATCCCAACCGCACTACAAACGTTGGTTGAAGGGGTGGAAAACAAGTTTATTCTTGGCTTGAAAGGTGGTACAAATCGAACGCAGAAGATATGGACTTATGGAAAAAAAGCTTTCGTCGTCACTATCTCTTCAGCTGTGTAGCTTTTAAATCATCTGTCAAATCACGACTTCACACAAAGAAAAAGCTGGGAAGAAAAAAGAAAAAAGAAATTGTTACATGAGGGAAGAAGGTCATAATGCATTACATTATGTGCTACATCTTTATTACATAAAAATCATCAACTCATCTGTGTTACATACATAAAGATCATATTCAACATTAATGTTATTATTTTCTAATACTTATTTATAATTTGATGATACAATGATAATGAAATTATAAAATTTATATATTAAAATTTAAATTAATATATATATTTATGACGGGAGAATCCGTAGCTTCCTGAGCTAATATAATTGACTGTAAATCACGTTATATTTGACAAGTTTGTCAGAGAAAGTGTTGATAGGCGAATTGAACTTTTGATATTTGGTCAAACGCTCACATATCCTACCAATTCGTAGATTTCTTTAGAGGCTAGACATGTATATATTATTAAATGGTCGAAATTGATGTAATTAAAGTGAGTTTTTTACATTCACGCCTAAAGTATTTGGCACTTACTTCTTTTACATGTAATATATTTTTTTTTATGTGTGTAAGTATTTGAATATAGAAGATGTAAGTGAGAAATCTCAATTTAAAGTGTGGCTTGAAAATGACGAATTAAAGTAAGATTGTGTTTGGATCGATGATCTTGATACGATGAATTTCAAATATATTGCTCTCAAATTATTCTGACTTGTTTACGTAAAAATCATCAACTCATTTGTATTTATTATGTAATAAATAATCAATCATTAAAATATAATTATGATTTATCCCTATCCAAAAATTAAAATCAATATGAAAAACCAATGTATTTATTATGTAATAAATAATCAATTATTAAAATATAATTATGATTTATCCCTATCCAAAAATTATAATAAATATGATACAATTTTATTTCTTTAAGTATTTACTATATCGTTCTAAATATATATGTTTATTTGATTTTTTTTTAAAATATTACTGAAAAAAACCAATTGTATACTCAAATTCCTTTATACGATGAGTATTTTGATGGTATATAAAAAATTGTTGAGAATTGCTATAGAAACATTAGTAATAATTATAATATTAATTACATATTTGAGATAAATGAAAAGGAGATGTAACACATATATTTGGGACGATTTGTTCAAATTGTACTATGTCAGCTTAAAAAAGGTGATACATATAAGATTCATTTGGAAAAGTACTTAAAAAAACATTTTTAGTATTTTATAAATGAAAAATACTTAAAGTTTGTGTTTGTATAAGATTTTTGTAAAAAAATTTTTAAAAAAATTTACTTTTAGTATAATTTTTAAAGAACAATTGAGAGATATATTTATAATAAAAAAACATGAGATAAAGATAATTAAATGGTTTTTATAGAATAGTTTTTCAAACATCTTCTTTATTATTTTTAACAATAAAAGTTTTTTTTCAAAAAAAAAAATAAAAATTTATACTATATTTGTGTAGGGTGTATAATTAATTAGATCTGTGTTTTTTGAAGTAAAAATAAATTAGAAATTTAATATTTTGTGATCAAGATTTTATACATGATTTCAATTTTAAATATTGATGATACCAAAAATTTCACGTGTCTATGGTCCGGTCTGGTCAGCAAAATTATTCCTGATGGTTGGCCGAGACCAAGCGGTCCAAGCAGGAACGTCCTAATCGGGAAATGTCGTGCTGAATGCGGACGAGCTAAATCCTACACGACAAATTAAACAAACGTTAGAGAGTGTACCCCTAAAGTCACTTACTCGGTCCCTCCCATTCAAAGGGTTTTTACCGAGCATATAATAGTTTAACTTCCGAGAAGAATGCTGGACCCTTTGGGCTTTTATCTTATTCTTTGGCCCATTATCTGCACAGATGGGCTAACATGTGGTCTGGGTTAGGTTGACATGATTTGGGTCGGGTCAGATTTTCGAGTTATCAATAGTACCTCCTCTTTTTGGTCTACAAGAAGTATGGAGTTTAGACTAAGTGAAAGAATGGATTTGCAAAGCCATTTATTCTTTTCCCCTTATTTTTTTTAAAACCGACTAAGGGCATATTTATCATTCCGATAAATGGTCAACAACATGCCCGTGATTCCGAACATGACTGTTACCACTGACTCAAACTTGTATTTGCCCAGTTCCACTTGATCAATGGCTTCTTTGAATAAGACATTTAATGAACTGCCTGATTCTATGAATATCCAAGTCACTTCGTAATTGGCTATCATGGCTTGGATAACCAAAGCATCGTTATGGTCGAACACCCTGACATGGCCTTGGGTTTGAACGATATTACCGACTCAGTTCGGGTCTTTCTATCATTTATTTACAAATTATCCATCTTTCGACTGTTAGATTTTTTTGCTCTGCTTTTTTCATTTACAATGGAGTGTATGTTGCGAATGTCCCAACAAAGCAGAAGGATTAACTCGTGTTGGCCAAAATGGAGGATTCTCTAATCGGGCCTCCATGGATCTTTCTTGGGCTCCTCGACGTGAACAGTCTGTGTTTCTTTCATATTAATGTATTTTTCTGACCTGGCCAACATTTTCTCGAAACTGGTAGGAGGTTTCTTCACTAGTGTGAGTCAATGAGATCTCCTCATCTCAGACCCTGAATGGCAATTTATGTTTCGTATCTAATGTTTTCTCGAAACTGGTAGGAGGTTTCTTGACTTATTATTGTAAATAATTTATCTAAATTTTGGGGTTTGATAATATCCAATTCAATGTGATTCATTAAACATATTACAATAGATTGTTAAATTTGAATATGTGCAAAGGCAAAATGGCAATTTATGTTTCGTATGTCTTTCTTCTTGTAATTAAAGGTTTTGTATGTTTATCACAAAATTTTTTATGAGACGGTCTTAGGAGTCTATTTTGTGAGATGATATTTTATTTAGATCATATATAAAAAAATATTAGTTTTTATTATAAATATATACAATATTCACAAAAGACTCACTTTTATTTAATTTATTTATATACTTTCTTTCAAGTTCATATATAAAAATTAAAAAAAAAAAAAAAAGACACAAAGGAAATGTCTACTAGTAACAAGGAGTTGGGGATGAATGGTATGGTTTTCGATGCACAGCTGGCATCACGTACGACCCCAGCACCAGGAAAGCGCCAAAATACGTCGTCGTTTATTTATATTCTCTCGCCATAGTAAAATGTCTGTTTTGTACGTTTTTTTTTATTTTTATTTTTTATTTTCTTAAGATTGATTGTCTTGACTTTTTTATGTGCTCGAATTCAAAAAACATATATATATATATATAATGTTTAGTTTATGTTATATATAAAAAAAGAATATAATCAAATTTGTGAGTTTTATAATCCGATTACTAGTTTTGATAATAGTATTTCTTTTGTAAAATGGTCTGATGGATATTTTTTTTGTTAGACATATCAACCATACTCATATTTAAAATAATAATTAATATTTTGAATTATAAAAATACTATTTTTTTCATGAGTAACTCAAATAAGACTTCTGTATCATAAAATAAGACTTCTGTATCAACACTTAATATGTTATCTTATATTAAACACCTTAAAAAAATTTTTTTTTTACAATACATCCTATTAATGATCATGAAAAATTGATTTAGACGTAATACTTGAACAGTTTGATTATAAATCGTAATGTTAATAAAACGATAAAAACTACACCTATGATAAATCATACTAAAATCACTTCATCATCATTAAAATTGTAATATAATACACTTGAGTCACCAAACATAAAAGAATCCAAATCCAAGCACAAAAGCTTGTCTCATCCCTTTCAAATAAAAATTTCTATCATTAAGAAAATGTCCATATCATCATCATTAAAAGTCCAATTAATCCACCACCTTTTTTAAATCAAAGCTCCAAAATCCTAGCACAAAGTCCCAATCCCTTTTACTATATATATAAATATTTGTAAAAAAAACTAAATTATTATTTTTTAATTATTGTCCCACTCAAAATTGACGCATATGTGTATAAATGTATATTAGTTTTGTGTGTCTTTAAAAATAAATTTTTTGGACTCATAACTTATTACACACACACACATATATATATATATATATTATTAATCCAAGAACCCAACATTAAATTAAAAAAAATAGTCTCTTTAAATATTTTAAAAAAAGATATAGTGGCAAAATTGTAATATCACACAGATTTGTAAGCAGTTAAAGTAAGGGTGTCAAAATCAAACACACCCCACCAACCCGACATGATTCAACCCAAAAAAATCAGATCTGAGTTTGGGGTTTTTGGGTTCGGGTCAGATCGAGTTGGACCGGATAGCTGACCCGAAAAAATTGATCGGGTTGGGTTGGGTTCGAGTTGACCCGAAAATTTTAATTTTTTTTTAAAAANTATTTAATTTTCTTTTAAATTTTTTTTAAAAATTAAAATTAAAATTAAAATTAAAAAAAAAAAAAGATGAATGAAATAAGAATTATAGGGGTGCAATGAAAAAGTAATGGTAAATTTGTACTATATTAATTAATTTGAGAAATACCTCATTTACAAAATAAATTAAGAGAAAATCTTCATGTGAATTATTGAGTCTGTCACCTTCTAATAATCTTGGCCATTTTTCGCATAGGAAGAACGGGCTTCGACATAGGCTGGCACGGAGGCCCATTTATAATGATAGGATGGCCCACGTACAATGGGCCTCCAAATATAACCTAATCGAATACCGGACATGCCGCAACCGAACATGAAGCTCGAAACAACAAAGAGGATTTCTTTCCCCATTAGAAATATGCTTGATTGCTCTGGTTTTTGCTATGCACTATTCTTTGTTGTTCTCTCTCTCTTTGTTTTTTTACTTATAATTTCTTTGGTTTTAATAGCATTTCATCTATCATTTATCGTCCTTTTCCTTTTTTATTTTTTAGATGTTTTAATTTTGTTGTGTTTTGGATTTTTTTATTGCTGGATCTGCTCCCCATTTTTGTTCTTAGACAAGCTTAATTAGTTTCATGGTGTTCGATAGGATTGTATACTAGGTTCTACAGTTTTACTTCAGGATTACCCACACTAATTAAGTAATCTAGTTTAAGATTCTCTGGTTAACAAACAATGTATTTTCTTTGCTGTAACTTTGGAATAATATCGTTTCAAAATTATTGTGTTCTTTATTACCTGCCAGATAGGGATGTCAATTTCTTCCGAACCCGTTGGAGGATCCGATACCCGACCCGAATAGCAGATGATATGGACGGATTTTTAGACCCGATTAAATAATTGGGTAATCGGGTATGAGTATTTTCGGGTTCGGGTATGGAGGCGGGTTTGATATAATCCGACTCACACCCGACCCGAATACCCGTTTAAATTAATAAATATAAATATATATATATGTATGTATATATGTATATATATAGTAATTATATTTATTTATATTAAAGATTCATTAGTCAATCCACCGATTTTCAGAGTTTTCAATATGAAAATTAAAGAAAACGATGCTTTGTATATTAAAAGAGAAGAAAATATATAAAACTTCATTT